>NC_134460.1:153677319-153848304 GCF_047948215.1 Lycorma delicatula | reverse complement strand
AACCTCATCTTTGGACATACCCCTATATCTAAATGTTCTTCCTTTAATTTATAAATCAATGGGTATAACCTTCGTTAATATACACAACGCGTCGTATGACACTGTTCTGTATCCTGCGGCTACACGCAGTAAAGCAAGCCTGTGTACTCTTTTTAATTTTGTTTTGTTTCTCTGAATATTCATTGTATCTCCCCATATCGGGGCCGCATATAAAATTGCTGACGTGGTAGCCGCAGTTATCAGTCTCCTTATTACCATTTTCGGTGTACCATGGTTCTGGAAAAGAGTCCTCAATGCCTTAATCAAAGGAGTGACCTTCTTACAAATCATCTCTACGTGTTTGCTAAATCTTAGGCTTTTATCCAAAAGAACCCCTAAATACTTTGCTTCTTTGACCTCCTTAATTCTCTCTCCTCTAATGTTTATATTGAGGTTTCTAATAGGTCTTCTACCTGAAAACATCAAACAACAGGATTTGTTAGGGGATGTCTGTAGCATGCTTTCTACCAGCCATTCATCAATTATTCGTAACGCCTGATTTCCTTTATCCTCTAGTTATTAACTTCTCTGTCTTCCACTAGGATAACAATGTCATCAGCATATCCAACAACAAAAACCCCCTTGGGATAATCCAATCTAAAAATTTTGTCATAAAAAATATTCCACAGTATAGGCCCAAGGACTGATCCTTGTGGAACTCCTCCAAATATCTCAAATGTGGATTTTCCTTCTAACGTTTTAACCTCAATGAATCTATGGTAAAGGTATTGATTAATCTGGTTGACTAGATAATCACTTATATTCATGGCTTGTAATGCTGCGATAATGGCTTTCCAAGGAACAGATCCAAAAGCATTTTTTATATCCCAACATTATAATAAGTGGGATTTTCCTAGTTCTCCACGTGTCGTTTCTACTATTTAATGCCCAGGTCTTAACTTTGTCGATCGCGTTTATCGTAGACCGGCCTTTTCTAAAACCATATTGCTCCTCATGTAAACAATCTTTTTCCTCGATTTCTTCTCTGAGTCGGGTTTCTAGTAGTCTTTCGACTACCTTACCCATGTTATTTATTAGTGTGATTGGTCTGTATCCTACATGTTCTTGATTTGGTCCTATTTTAGGAATGAAAACAGTTCTGGTTTCTTTCCAACTATTGGGAAAGTTACGGTTTTGTAAGCCATAACTTGCAACATCCACTAATTCCCAGGGTATGGTCCTGGCAAGGTCTTTAATGATGGCGGCAGGTATGCCATCCGGTCCTGGACTTTTTTATTTTTTAATTTCATGATGGCTTCCAAAACCTCCTTTTGAGTGAACCTGCCAACCTGACACTCAATTACCTCTCTATTGAGATCTTCTATTCTGAGAAATAGCAATTTAACCTGTCGTGCCAACATTTCAGCACTCAATGTCGGCACGTATCTTCCCAGGCGTTTGGTCACTATCCTAAATGCCTTTCCCCAGGGATCTACGTTAAGCTCTTCACACAACTCCAGCCATTTCTTTTTTTTAGCTTGTTTGATAAGGAAGTTGAGTATTTTCCTAGCTTGTCTGTATTGCTCTATCGCAAGACGACCTTCTTCTTCCATTCTATTTCTAGCGCGTAATCTCCGAGCTACTCTTTTGTATCGTTGCATGATTTTTCTCTGCTCTTCTATCTCTGCGGACCACCAATAAACCGGGTGATATTTATTGTTACTCGGCGGTATTTTAGCTATCTCCTCTTTAATTATATCCTGGAACGCCTCAGGAGTAATTTGTGGACAATTTTTGATTCTGTTTGCTGCGTTGTTGGTAACGCGGTGAATCTGTTGTTCTGTCATTCTACTGAAGATGTTTAACTGTCTTCTTCCTGGTGGGTACTCTCTAAGGGTGACTAAAATGGCCCTATGGTCACTAGCAGTTTCTTCGTTAAGGACCTCAAAGTCAATTGAGTCAGTACGGATCCTACTGTCGATTATAACCAAATCAATGTTCGAATTATGTCCTCTTGCGCTATAAGTGGCAGTCCCGTCGTTAACACAATTCGCGCCATTAGCTTCAAGCAGTTCCTCTAGTATTCTTCCTCTAATATTCATGTAGGCCGCACCAGCTAGCGCTGTCTTACAATTGAAATCGCCTAGGACAAGCGTTCTCTTACAGGAGCGCGTCATGACTTGCTGTAAGTCAAAAAGTCTATTTTTAAAGGCTTCCGTAGTACAATTAGGACTAATGTAAATTCCTATTATTATTATATTGCTTAACTCTACGGCTACAATATCATCACCCCTATGATACAGGTCGTAGTCCACATTGCCTGCAATCCTCCTGATGGCCACATCCCCATTCCTGTCAGTCACCCATTGTCCCCTGGCCGCTAAGTACACATTTGGTTCCGTGGCCACCAAGAAGTCGGCATGGTACCTTGTTGCAATTTCTTCAGACAGATCACAAGACAAGCGACTTCTATTATTATTAATTAGGATCACTCTATTCATGACTTTTATCACAACTCGTACTGCCAGTCCTGTGCAACTTACTATTACATTCCAGGCATCGTGTTGCCTCCTTACAGTCTCTGATTTCATGGCCAGGTTTCCCACAGTTAAAGCATAGGTCCGAGCGGTCTGGACCTCGACATTCTCTTCTACTATGCCCGGTACCCCAGCAGCGGTAACACCTCTCGATTTCTGTCCGGGTGTATCTCCGGCAACACACCCATCCTACTCTTAGCCTTGATGCAATAAGTTTTACTGCATTCTTTTGTGTGGTAACCACCGTTCATTGTGTTTCCATACGCTTCCCTGAGGTCTGTAATCTGAAAACTTTCCCCCGTACGCAATACTTTTTCTACCGCCTCCTTGACCTCACATTCCTTGGTGTCGCACAGCATATCCTTTACATGAACCACCGTTCTGTGGTCCCCCTTTGTTCTAATATTAACTTGTAGGTCCTCTGCTCTATTTTTTAGTAGGGAGGAAAATTCCCCCGCTTTCTGCAATCCATTTATTCTGACTTCAAGCTGCTGATCTCTACCCTTCTTGATAGACAATATTTCACCAGCTTCCTCCGCCTTGACCTTCTCTTTCATTGTCTTCAGGAGGTCAGCATAAGATTTTCCCAGAGCCTTAACTATCACTGTTTTACTTTCTATAACCGGTGGGGTTCCCCTTCTCGCTGAAGCAGACCTCGACCTCGCTCTACTGTGATCTCCCAGATTAGGGAGTATCATTCTAGGTAGTGTCTTACTTTTCCTCATAAGGTATATAACAATTTTTCTAACCAGAATACCCTTATGAAGAAGAGCTTTTATGATGTGAGAGGCCATAGCCTTACCCTCGCTGGAGTCGTAAATCACCACATATTTTGTAGCATTAGTAGTAATTTTCTCTTCCTCAAGGATCGTAGATTCTTGTAACACCATTGCTCCCGGTGTAGTCCCAGCATACTGGCTGTTCGGTCTCAGTCCACTCAAGTCTACGAAGATGCAGTTATCATCTCCCGGTTTCAATGTATTTTCTTGGGTGAGTCGATTCATCACCCAAGTTGACCATCGAGTGGGCAGTCTTTCGTCTGACAAATCAACGTCCAACATATCCGACATCTCATTCCTATGATAGCCCTCAGTTTGTGTACTCTGGGAATTCGTGTCAGGTGCTTCCTCACTTATCCTTTGTAGTTCCTTGTAAATCTCTGTAAGTTCTCTCTCATGGGTCTTTATCGCTGTGGCACTTGCCTTGCCGGTCAAATGTCTTAGTTGCAACAGTGCATTTCCCAATCTATTTTTTTTTTTTGTCTTCAGTCATTTGACTGGTTTGATGCAGCTCTCCAAGATTCCCTATCTAGTGCTAGTCGTTTCATTTCAGTATACCCTCTACATCCTACATCCCCAACAATTTGTTTTACATACTCCAAACGTGGCCTGCCTACACAATTTTTCCCTTCTACCTGTCCTTCCAATATTAAAGCGACTATTCCAGGATGCCTTAGTATGTGGCCTATAAGTCTGTCTCTTCTTTTAACTATATTTTTCCAAATGCTACTTTCTTCATCTATTTGCCGCAATACCTCTTCATTTGTCACTTTATCCACCCATCTGATTTTTAACATTCTCCTATAGCACCGCATTTCAAAAGCTTCTAATCTTTTCTTCTCAGATACTCCGATTGTCCAATTTCACTTCCATATAAAGCGACACTCCAAACATACACTTTCAAAAATCTTTTCCTGACATTTAAATTCATTTTTGATGTAAACAAATTATATTTCTTACTGAAGGCTCGTTTAGCTTGTGCTATTCGGCATTTTATATCGCTCCTGCTTCGTCCATCTTTAGTAATTTTACTCCCAAATAACAAAATTCGTCTACCTCCATAATCTTTTCTCCTCCTATTTTCACATTCAGTGGTCCATCTTTGTTATTTCTACTACATTTCATTACTTTTGTTTTGTTCTTGTTTATTTTCATGCGATAGTTTTTGCGTAGGACTTCATCTATGCCGTTCATTGTTTCTTCTAAATCCTTTTTACTCTCGGCTAGAATTACTATATCATCAGCAAATCGTAGCATCTTTATCTTTTCACCTTGTACTGTTACTCCGAATCTAAATTGTTCTTTAACATCATTAACTGCTAGTTCCATGTAAAGATTAAAAAGTAACGGGATAGGGAAAAGTAAAGCGATAGGGAACATCCTTGTCGGACTCCCTTTCTTATTAGGGCTTCTTTCTTATGTTCTTCAATTGTTATTGTTGCTGTTTGGTTCCTGTACATGTTAGCAATTGTTCTTCTATCTCTCTATTTGAACCCTAATTTTTTTAAAATGCTGAACATTTTATTCCAGTCTACGTTATTGAAAGCCTTTTCTAGGTCTATAAACGCCAAGTATGTTGGTTTGTTTTTCTTTAATCTTCCTTCTACTATTAATCTGAGGCCTAAAATTGCTTCCCTTGTCCCTATACTTTTCCTGAAACCAAATTGGTCTTCTCCTAACACTTCTTCCACTCTCCTCTCAATTCTTCTGTATAAAATTCTAGTTAAGATTTTTGATGCATGACTAGTTAAACTAATTGTTCTATATTCTTACATTTATCTGCCCCTGCTTTCTTTGGTATCATAACTATAACACTTTTTTTGAAGTCTGACGGAAATTCCCCTTTTTCATAAATATTACACACCAGTTTGTATAATCTATCAATCGCTTCCTCACCTGCACTGCGCAGTAATTCTACAGGTATTCCATCTATTCCAGGAGCCTTTCTGCCATTTAAATCTTTTAATGCTCTCTTAAATTCAGATCTCAGTATTGTTTCTCCCATTTCATCCTCCTCAACTTCCTCTTCTTCCTCTATAACACCATTTTCTAATTCATTTCCTCCGTATAACTCTTCAATATATTCCACCCATCTATCGACTTTACCTTTCGTATTATATATTGGTGTACCATCTTTGTTTAACACATTATTACATTTTAATTTATGTACCCCAAAATTTTCCTTAACTTACCTGTATGCTCCGTCTATTTTACCAATGTTCATTTCTCTTTCCACTTCTGAACACTTTTCTTTAATCCACTCTTCTTTCACCAGTTTGCACTTCCTGTTTATAGCATTTCTTAATTGCCGATAGTTCCTTTTACTTTCTTCATCACTAGCATTCTTATATTTTCTACGTTCATCCATCAGCTGCAATATATCGTCTGAAACCCAAGGTTTTCTACCGGTTCTCTTTATTCCGCCTAAGTTTGCTTCTGCTGATTTAAGAATTTCCTTTTTAACATTCTCCCATTCTTCTTCTACATTTTCTACCTTATCTTTTTTACTCAGACCTCTTGCGATGTCCTCCTCAAAAATCTTCTTTACCTCCTCTTCCTCAAGCTTCTCTAAATTCCACCGATTCATCTGACACCTTTTCTTCAGGTTTTTAAACCCCAATCTACATTTCATTATCACCAAATTATGGTCGCTATCAATGTCTGCTCCAGGGTAAGTTTTGCAGTCAACGAGTTGATTTCTAAATCTTTGCTTAACCATGATATAATCTATCTGATACCTTGCAGTATCGCCTGGCTTTTTCCAAGTGTATATTCTTCTATTATGATTTTTAAATTGGGTGATGGCAATTACTAAATTATACTTCGTGCAAAACTCTATAAGTCGGTCCCCTCTTTCATTCCTTTTGCCCAGCTCGTATTCACCCACTATATTTCCTTCCTTGCCTTCTACAATGCTTGCATTCCAATTTCCAACTATTATTAAATTTTCATCTCCTTTTACGTGTTTAATTGCTTCATCAATCTCTTCGTATACACACTCTACCTCATCATCATCATGGGCGCTTGTAGGCATATAGACGTTAACAATCGTGTTGTCGGTTTAGGTTTTGATTTTATCCTTATTACAATGATTCTATCGCTATGCGTTTTGAAATACTCCACTCTCCTCCCTATCTTCTTGTTCATCACGAAACCTACTCCTGCCTGCCCATTATTTGACGCTGAGTTAATTACTCTAAAATCACCTGACCAAAAGTCGCCTTCCTCTTCCCACCGAACCTCACTAATTCCTACTATACCCCAATCTATAGGTGACGTCTTTTAGATTAGGAGGGGCCTCCTCTTCTTCAGACGATCCCGCTCTTGCTCTCTTGGCACCTCTACCCTCTATTGTCTTCCATTTGGCCTTGTCTTGGCTGAGTGTTGTGGTCTCCATGTCTTCTGTACCCTCAGTAACGCTCTGCCTCCTTCCAGAACTTCCCCGCGAGTGCCCAGCGACTTGGGAGTCTGTATCTTCCACGGGAAGTGAGCTACGTCTCCTCATTGTATGGATTCGGAATCAGGGGACGGTTCCGAATCCAACGACAACCCACACGGGCAGGTGCCCCCCAAATCTTTTTTTTTTGTGGGGGAGCCTCGGGGGATAAGTAAAATGTATCTGTCGAAATCTGAGGTCAAAAAATTTGGGAATCTGAGGTCAAAAAATCTTTGGGTTCGGAAAGAAGTTAAGGAATTTTTCTTCTATTGTATAAACTGTAGGAGATATAGAGGAAAAGGAATTGCCCGTATAAAGTGCTTCCAAACACCTAGAAAAATTCTGACAGTATACTATAAAGTTTGTGAAAATTCTCCAAGTCCTTGTTTACTAGCTTGCCAATGACATAACGAGCAAGACAAAGCTTGTCGTTCAACTTATAAAATTTTCACTCTATATAAGCTAATATGTAGACTAAAATATGTAGACTGTAAAATATATAGACTTGAAACACTAAAAAACACTTATTTAGAATATTTTTTAACTCACTCTACAAGTATGAATTGACTTTTTATTACTCTTACCAGCAATTCCACGGTCCTTCGCTGTTATCCAAAAATTCGACAGCACTGTAAAATCACTTCACTACTCTCAAAACTTTGTTTTTTAGGTAAAAAGTCTAATAACTTAATTAATCCGTGACCAAAACTCAAAATATTTCACACATATGTCCATACCACTAAAGCCATATAACCATACCACTAAAGATTCCAATGTCCAAATCCAATAAAATATCCAAAAATACCAGTCAAAAAGCATAAAAATGCAGAGCTAAGAACACACGTCTGTACTCAGTGCCGTCTAGAACTCGACTAAAGTAGACATACTGCTATCATATATTTATTTGATGTTGAGAATAATCTGTTGTTAATAATTAAGATCATATTTGTTCTATAATCACATCAGTAGGTAAAGAGATATACTGTACATAGAAATATGGAATAAAAAAAAAGACAATATAAATGGGAAAGTATTATACAAAGAGGAAAAGATACTTAGAAGATGGAAGAAGTATGGAGGAATAATACCACTCCAACATAAAGTGAAACAATCTCTTTATAGAAGATCAGGTTGAAATAAAAAATAAATATGACAAAGAACGTCCTAAAATCAGAAGTTCATAAGGAATAAAAGAGTTAAGAATGGAAAATCTGTGGGATTGGGAGAGATTCTGATGAAACTGTTGCATCTTAATGAAGAAGGAATAGGATTACAGGTTGTAAAGCTGTGGAATGTGATCTACAGCAGGTGGATATAGCCAGAAGAGTCTCTTAAAAATGATTGAAATTCCAATCACCATAAAGCATGTGGAATAAAATGTTAAGATTACAGAAAAGTTTAATTTCACATTCATCAAAGATTCCTCTGAGAATTTTGAAGACTAAGAAAAAAGGAGCAAATTTTTACAGAAGGATAATACAGATTTAGGAAGGGGAAAGGCACAAGGGATGCAATTGGGCTGAGAGCTATCTGAGAGAAGTATATGGAAAAAGGTAAGGAATAAGTGTGTGCACTTGTGCATGCACATGCACATGTGTGTTTGTGTGTGTTATGGACATCCAAGAAAGCATTCATTTGTGTCAAATAGGATAAACTAATGAGAATACTAAAAAGTTTGATAGAGGACTGGAAAGTAGATTATTAATTACATAATTCTACCAGTCAGAAACAAGTTACAAAAGTACAGGATGCAAACGAGTGTGTTTTGAGTTAGGAAAGCGAGTAGTCTGAGGATGCTGCTTATCCTCGACATTGTTTAGTATTAATAAACCTAAGAAAATAAGGGATCAGAATAGAAGGAAAGAAAATAAATTCCTGTACTTTACATGATTAAGCACACTTTATTCAATAATTATTCCAAAATTAGAAGACATTGTGGCACAGGGTGAGAACACAGAATGGAAAGGAGTGCTGAAAAGAAAAATAATGAGAATATATCTACAGAAGATATCTTCACGAGAAGGAAAAATTAAACATGTAAAACAGTAAAGGGATGATCAGATTGCAAAAAATGAAAATGAAATGAAATTTAGAATAGCAACAGCTAAGGAAGCATTTATTCATACAATTATATGCAAGATAAAATTACTCTTGGAGGAAGATTGTAGTGAAGTAATGTATTTGAAATCTTTTTTTATAAGAATGTGAAAAAAGATATATTAAAAATGCAAAAAAGAAAGTCTGATGGGATTTGAAATGTAGATAATATGTTTTTAAGATTTATAAACAAACTGGAGAAGATTAAATGGGCAGAGACAGAGGAAAAAATGATGTAATGAGGAAAATGAACAAGAATGGAGAAAAACCCAGAATAGTAAAGCCATTCAGTTGGAATAAACATGAAAGAAAAGGGATATACCAAAACAGACACAGAAGGATCAGTAGATGAAGAAGGAAAAGGGGCTAGAATAGATTAAAAATTATAGTTGTTTTAAAAGGAAATTAGAGCTATCAAGAATAACTTAAATGTTCGCCAGGAATTAGAGCAGAATGGACTTGGTGCAAGGGACTGCCTCTAGCAGATCTTATGATAAACAAATGAAATATCTGATTTAAGATGTTATTGTTGTCAGTTAAATGAGGTTTAGTGAGCTTCTCAAGATTGTTCCTTGTGGTAGAGTAACATTTTACCTGTGTCAAAACCATAAGAAAAATTGGAACCAGTAATGTGAAGCAACAAATTGTACTTCTTTCTGTTATGAAATAATGTATTATATTCACTATCTCTGTTTAGTAGAGGAAGTTCACACAACTAGTAGAAAATAAATTTACTTTGATTGTTAATAAACCAAACATAAGGTATCAATGTCTACTAAAGTATTACTTTAATTACTTTTTTTGATAATTCTAATTTCAGAATGTTGGCCGGGAAAGTGAAGCATTTGTATTCCTTAATCATTATTTAGATATAGTAGAAGCAATGGAAGAAGACAGTCCTGATTTATTAGATCATGCTGATTTCACTGCAACAGATTTTCCATCTGATGTACCACTACCACCTTCACCATACCTTGAGTCAAAAGAACATGAAGAGGTTAAAGAATGGGTATTAGCAGTATCAATGGATCAAAATATTGAGCAGGTGAAGATTAAATTTAATAATTGTAATTAAGCCTTATTAATTAAATTCTTTTTCACTTTATATCCTACAACAGAGATGTTTATCAATATGTAATGATATTATGTATAAATTTGATATTTTATAAACAGATATAAATTTACCTGAAGTATAAATCAAGACTAATAATTGAACAGCAAGTAGAGAAATTAAATAAAACTTATTAACCGAGAAACATCTTTTGATCTTGTGTTAATGAGTAGTAATAATCTAACATTAATCTAATAATAATAATAATAATAACAGCAATGAAAAATTTTATTCACCAAAATCTACTGGTGACAAACTGAATTTTTCTATATTGATTTCCCTCAAGAAAAACATAATATTTTGAAACAATTTAAGTCACAAGGGAGGAACTGAATCAAGTACTTATGAAGTATATGAAATGAATGACACAAGCCAAAAATTGCATTCTTTTTGAAGTGTAAGGCAAATGCATTGTAACTGAACCTGCTCCATACATGCACCATAACTGCATTTATGCAACTTCAATATTTTATTTTATAATTCCCATCTAATAAAATTTTTCATTATAAAGCTCAATATAGATTACCTTCTCTAAATATGGAAGCAGAGCTTGAAATTTACCAGTTGATCAGAAGAAATGAATTTACAGACAAAAAAATTTCAATGTGTCATGCTATCAGCAGTCATGTCTGTTTTGTATTATTCTATAAAACCTACTTTTGATGTCTGTTATAATGAAGGAAGTGAAAATAAGTTGCCAAATGGTTTCTTTGAGCTACGGCACTTATCAAGGTCCTGCTTCTGATTTTAAGTACATGGCTGTATAATGCACAAAACATATAAAGTTTTAAATGCTACGTAAGATACATTTAAACATCTGATAAGATATCAAAACGATGGTGAAACAGTCATAATATGGAGTAATGTATGACAATGCTGGATTTGAGTATATTGTACAGCGTGTATCACAAAGTTCTTTCAGGACTTTCATAAAATATTCAACTCGTGAAAATAATGGAAAAAGTTCATATAAACATACTTCCTAAAATGCTTCATTTGCAAGTTATGACTAGTGAAAGATTTCACTCAAGATTTCAGCTTCCCTGGTGAAATGAGGTAGTACTGAAAATAATGATTTCTTATGGTTTTTGACCTGAAAGATCTAATAAGGTAGGTCCCAGGACCGTAGCTGCTGATTTTTTGAGAAATCTGGGGTGAAAACCAATAAATTGGGGATAAAAACCCCTATTTATTATGTTATACATAAAATAACATCCTTTGTTAAAAGGATAATAAACTCATAAAACTTTAGACAAAACTTGTAGAGAATTTAAATCTGAACAAAATGTTGTAAGTTGAATAAAACAAAGAAAAGTTAGAAAAATTCAAATTTTATTTAGAAACAGTACACTAGATCAAAGTACATTATGTGTACCAGTTTATAATAAATGTTTCAAAAATCAGCTCGCCATTTTCAACACATTTTTTGGCATGCTTCTGTACTGATTTTCTAACTCTTTTTAGTTCTTCAGGGCAGTCCTTAAGTTGCTCAGCTGTATCCATAGTGCACACAATTAATTCCTCATGAGAATATATGTTTGTTTTGTATATAATATTTTTCATCTATTTCCAGACCAAAAATCTAAAGGTGTTAGATCAGGCGATCTTGGTAGCCAGGAATGTATGTGAACCTCCACGACTGATCTAATTCTCAGGGAAATGGCACAAAATAAGTTGGGAGGCACACCATCCTGCTGGAAGTATACTTTGCATCTTGGCGCTAGAGGAACATCTTCAAGCAGGCCATTCTTCTTAAAGAAACTGCAAGTAGACCTTAGCATTTAAGTGACCAGGTAATATGAATGGTCCAAACAGCTGACTGTGAAGAAGGCCGCACCATACATTGACACTAAAACGGTGTTGAAAATTGCCTTCCACCAAATCATGAGGATTTATGTCTGCCCATGTATGCTATTGCGTAAGTTGTTGATGCCATCTTGAGTGAAATTTGCCTCATCGTTAAACAAAACATACTTGTAGAGTTGTCGATTTGTATTGCATCAGTCACAGAACTCCAAGCGAAGCGGACTGTCTCATGAGTATAGATGTTGAACTGGCTGTTTATGATAAGAATAAAACTTGTTTTAAGTGTCTTACTAATCATTGAATGTGAAACTCCGATCTGCTTACAAAAATGTCATGCACTGACAATTTTTGTAAAATTGAGCAGCAGCTTGTTGTACAGATCATTCGCATTCTTCTACTGCAGCAGCTGTAGAATTACCATTATGCACCACAAAATGAATACTGTATCAGCATATTCCTCTGTTGTAAATAAATACAGCATTACTTCAGTGGCAAACCGATCATGTTCAAACAAAAAATCACAGAAAATCTTCACTAACAACAGCACAGTACCCAATATACTTAATGTACCTTACAGAATGATTTAAATATTAATACAATATTGTGCATTGTTGATCAGCTGTTGTTATTTTATTGCTAACTTTGAAATAATAATTATTAAACATTTATTATATTTCTGTCATTGATAAACAAATTATCTAGATAATTGCATTTATTTATTTTTATTTTACAATTGAATAATTTTCAGTTTAAAAAAAAAAATGTTTAACAGTAGATTTTGTTTTTACAAATTTTTCACATCACCAAAAATGAATTTGATTTTTGGTTACATAAAATAAGTAATTTTCAGACAAATGTAGTAATTTACTATATGTAGATAAAATTTGAATTTTTATAACTTTTCTTCATTTCATTCAATTAATCTTAAACCAATTTGTTCAAAATTGTATTCTCTAGAAGTTTTGTTTAACAGTTTTATGTATTATTTTATTATTTTGTAGTAACTGTTTTATGTGTTTATTACCCGTTTAACAAAGTTATTATACATCAAACATAAAAAAAAGTTTTTTACTCCAATTTATTGGTTTTCACTCCAGATTTCTCAAAAACTACTGCAGATACGGTTCTGGAACCTTTCTTATTAGTTTTCTGAGGTCAAAAACCTTAAGAAATCACTAATTCTGCCCCTTAATTAACATCCTAAAGATTTCAGTATGACCTCATCTAACAGGGGCAGCTGAAATACGAGCGAAACCTTTCACTAGCAATCAAAGCATTTTAGGAGATATGTTATATGAACTTTTTCCATTATTTTAAGAAGTAGAATAAGTTATGAAAGTAGTGGAAGACTTTGTGATACTCTGTATATTACATTAAAATTAAAATAAACATTCACAAAATAATAAATATATTTAACTTTGTTTTTAGGTCTTGCCACTGGATGACAGGAATTTATATGAGTCATCATTAAACAATTTAGAAAGTGCTGCATCTGGTGCCCCAGCATGTGTAGTAACGGGATATCCAGTGTTAGGAGTTTTACCAGGAGGAAGCAGTTCTACTATTGTACAGTTTAAAAGACCAGGATGTTATGCAAATAAGGAAGATTGGAACAAACTTACAATGGCTGCAAAAATGGCACCAACAAATACTGCATTAACAAATGTAATAAAATTTATTGGAGAATGGTGTGGTAGTGCTCCAAATTTTTCTTTTCTTTAAAATTTTGAATTTGGATAATAAATAAATATTATAATACACTGAATCCTCAATCGTTTTCAGAACGCTACTTTAATTTATCAGCATTTATTATTTTTACTAAAAGATTGTAATAATAAAAAAATAAATCCATACGACAATAAAATAAAATTTGCTATTTTAAACAGAATTAATAAATATTGAAGATGATGGAAATGCCATCTGTAATATAAAAACAAATGTATTACTGAATACAAGATTAGTAAAAAATTATAAAAAACCTGAACTTTAAATTATTAAAATATAACTTTGAATTATAAAAAATTCTCTTTTGAGGATAAGTTATTTTATATATAAAAAGTTTTTTATATATGTAGAGCTTTTTTATTGCTAGAATTGATGCGGATACACAGACTGAGTAAAATATCTTTGTAAGAGAATTCTGAAGGAATGACAACTGATGATCTGAAGACACTGAGAGAGATTTTGGAAACTACTAGCAGCATGAATTGTCAATAATACATAATTAAAAAGCAGGTTAAGATCAAAATAAAAAAACCCCAACAGAAAATCTTAACAGATTACACTATAGAGACAGAGAATTAATTATACTGGATAACAAAAGGTGGAAGAAAAACTTTTGGAAAAATTTCAGATCAAAGAAGAATTATTTTGAATTATGGCGAATGTCAGAACCAAAATAAAAATATAATTGGAAGTTGACTTCATATGCTCGAGTTTAAATTAGGTGTAATAAATTCTAGTTTTTAAAGATTAATTTATATTTTATTAATTGTTATAATTTATTAAAAATTAATTGTTCATTAATTGTCTTAATTATTAAAATAAAATAAAACATTTTATTATATATTGCATGTACATTGCTTTGGGTTTCCATAGCCTACTCTGAATAAAATGGATTCCATATCTAATCATCACTGTTTTACATCATCATCATCATAATCTTCTCTTACTCAGAGATTATCTTCCAGTGAATCTAGGGAGGGAAATGATATATATTTTTAATATAATTTTAACAATCTCTCTACTTTCACTTTGTTGCAAGTTTGGTCAGTGTGGGTATTAGTTTAAACTAATGAATTATGCCTAAAGAATTAGGCACAAATGACATCTATTAAAAGTTTTTCTCCCACATAGAAGGCATATAAACTCAGAGAGAAAAATGTAACCTCAGCATTTAAAGAGCACCTTTCTAACCTGCATTACAAACATATTAATATATTACAGTAACTGGAGTTTTACATTAAAATTGACTAAACACACTTTTTACCACGTCATTACATCATTTATTTCAAATTTTAATACCATACTCATATTTCTAACTGTTTTACTATAAGTGCACCAACATTTTATGGAAATACTATTAAGTTATTTTTGCACATAAGTAATAACCATAGGTATTCATTTCTGTTTGTCTGCCATTCAGAAAAGAGTTGAATTGAGCTATTAGTAAATGAATGAAATGTGCTACCAGTAAATTTACTTCTTTAAACTACAATTCAGATTGTAATGAAATTGTAGGGCTATGAATATGGTACATTTAAAAAAAAAATTATACTTAAAAGTAGCTTTGTTAGTAGAATTTATGATGGTACATTGAAAGAAAGTTATTAGAAATGGTGAAAACAAATAATACCAGGTGTGTAAATATGAAACCGGAATTTTTGTATAGAAAATACACATTTGTTGTATGAAAATGATAAAAAATATTTTATTAGAAATATTGTCCATCGTAGCTATACATTTTTTCCATCTCTCTGACAATTTATGAATGCCACGCCAAAAAAAACTGTTGCTCTTTTGAGACAAACCAGTCATAGAGCCATTTTCATAAGAAGTGAAGCGCTGCTCGGCCAGTGCATGTCCCATCGATGCAAAAGGTGGATGGAGCCAAGTCTGGTGAGTAAGCTGCTGCATTCATTTCCCGACTGAATGCCTCAATCGTTTTGTTGTGTGTGATTGTGCATTATCATGAAGCAAAATCACTTTGTGTTGCCTTATTTGAATTCTGGTTGTTTTTCATGCAATGCTTGATTCTAATCAATCATTTGCTGTCAGTAGCACTCAGTCACCAGGTTTTAACAGCTCATAATAGATCACCTATCTGATCCCACCTAACTCAGAGCCTTCTTTCTATAGCGATTTGGCCTTGAAATCAATGTTGATGGTTCGCCTGGAGTTACTCATGATCTTTTACAGGATTCTCAAAATATATCCACTTTTCATCACCTGTCACAATTCAATGAAGAAGTGACTTTCTTTTGTACCTGGTGAGCAACAAGTGGTGTTTCGGTTTTCTTGCTGTCTTTCATTCAATTCATGTGGAACTCATTTCCCACCTTCTGGATCTTTCCCATAGCTTTCAAATGTATGGAGACGGCTTCAACATTTAATTGATCCGTTAGTTGTTGTGTTTGAGCATCACCTTATCCAACAATGCTTGCAATTTGCTGTCTTTTTCGGTGGTCTTCCCCATTCTTCATTTCTCACATCAAAATCACAACTTTTGAATTTTGTAAACCACTCAAAGCACTGTGATTTACCAAGAGCATAGTCACTGTAAGATTCAACAAGCATTCGATGTGTTTCTGCAGCAGTTTTCTTTAAATGGTAACAGAAAATCAATGCTGTCCGCAAATCTTAGTTTGTTGGTACAAAATTCGACATGTTCAACGCTAACTAAAACTATGCTGTTGTATGAAACTTGTATTGTTGTGAGTTGAAAATCTTTGTCAGCTGTCAAAGGAAGAAAATGGAATTAATGATGCAGTTTGACAGTAACTACATTGACAGCTAGAGCCATCTATGGGCAGATTCCGGTTTCATATTTACACACCTGGTAATTTAAAACAAAATTAAATATTTTGAAATCTAGAAGATTCTGATCTTCCAGAAAAGGCTGATCTGTTTTTTTTTAGTATTTTTACATTTTCTCACAAAATAAATTTGTACAAAATTATTTTAGGACCAAACTTTCATTTGATAAATATGTAAATCTTAATGCAATTATAAATTTTCCTATTTTTGCTATATAAATTAACTGAAAGCTAAATTTGGCTAAAAGTAGTATAGACTTATGTCTAACAGCAGGATTGTGCAATAAGTTGACTGTTTTTTAAACTGAAAAAAATGAGTTCAGTTGAGCATAGACCCCAAAATGTTAACATTAATGCACTGCATGGCAGCTCGATTAAAATATTGGTTCAGACTGAGATAAACCACTGCTAATGCCATTAAATGAACTAAAGCACTGAAAATTCTCTGGTTACATAAGCAATCTTAAGTATATTGAATCAAGTACCAGAGCTTCAGTAAAAAGAAGTGATGTAACAACCAATCAAGGCATTGAACAAAAATCTTTGAAGTGTTTTAGATAGAATCATTAAAGTGAATATACATGTCAGGGTGATGGAAAAATTGATATAGAAGAAGGCTGATTGAAGTAAGATTGACTAGGTCAAATCACTTCATTCCTATTAGCTGCTTACCATCTTCTACAAAAAATAAAAATGGTTAAAAGCATTTATTTCCAGCAGGGCCTTGGAGAGAAATCCCAGGCCCTGGGGACAAAACAATACGGGCCCTACCACCACTAGTGTAGGTTTTGTAATTAAATTTGAACCTTCATAATATTTTAATGACAGACTTATTTGGTAAATGATTCAAAAACAAAAAATGAAAAACACAAATAACTTTATAATAATCAAATTTTAATTAAATTAATTCTCACATCACTACAATATTTTTATCTCCAAAATCTCAAAGACCATTATCAGTATTTAAGTAAAATGTTCTTAGAACATTTACGTTAATTTTCTTGCGTTTTCTTGGCAAACGTGTCAAAAGTTCATTAAAGTTAAGTTACCTGGCTAGAAAAGGTTCCATGACAAGTCCCCAAACTCTATAATTTATCTTGAGTTGAATGTGGAAGTTGTTCACTTTTGAAACCTTGCTGAAGGACCTTTCTGGCAATGTGCATAACAGCCTAAAAGCAACAATACATATGTTTAGAAAAATGCTTCTGACTTTCTGTTTTTCCAAGTGTTTAAAACATTTGTAGGAGAAAAATCATTTTTTAAGTTAGCAGGCTGAATCAATTTCAAGTGGATAAGTTCATCTATCATAACAAAGTATTCATGATTTTGTTTGTTTTTGAATCAATTCTTCTTTTGAGAGAGTTGGAAATTTCCATAAAAAACTGAAGATTTTGTTAATATTTCAGGTAGCTGTATCACATGTTATATTTGCAGTCACACTGTCTAGCAAAACATAAAACTAAAACACCCTCTGTTTGAAACATTCTTTAGGACTGGAGTAATCTACTTCAGTTGACACATCAGATAGTTTTTCCTGATGTTACATTTTTCAGGACAGATTGTTGCCATGTTGATACTAATCATTCTTGTAAAATTCTTGTTGCATTTTTTATAAAATATTTTCCTAGCTGCTTCTTAAATGTTACAGATCATCCGATAAGTTGCCTTTATTTATATAATCAACTTATACCAAATTGATGCCATAACCACACACTGGCTAGAAAATGGCTTTATACATTCAATTCTCAAAAACCATCTTGTGTAGGATATGTTATGGAGTGTGCAACCTATGTGTTTTTGCAGGACTTCACATCACTGAGGGCTGGAACTAAATATATTGTAGCATTTTTTAACATTTCAAATAAAAAATTGCCTGAGGACAGCAATCCTCAGCTTGTACACCACACAGATTCAAACTATGGCAAGCGCAAGCTGAAAAAAGAGACAGAGGACTGTCCAAAAGTTGACTTTGTACTCCTTTATACTGTCTACTCATATTACTGTCATTGTCATAGCTTTGACCATGGCAATCACTTAATGGAATATGATCTTTGGCAGATTATATTAAATCAGTACTGCTATTGCTTCTTCAGTCTTTTTGCAGTTAACAAAGGCAAGAAATTGTTCAAGAATTTCAAAGACACTACTTTTATCCTTAGCAAATAAATTGAGGTATTGCAAAATAAAACCTGTCTGTTTTATGTGTAACGAGTCTGGTGTTGCACACACAATGATAGAGTAATATTTACCATTTTCTCTTTCTTTTAGAATAGCTTGTATGATATGGTCAGAACAACATTGAATAAACTCATTTTGGCCATCAGACAGATAATGTACTTGAAGTTGGTTGTGAGCTGATTGAGACTTTTGACTTAGGTAGGTGATCCTTTAGCAATGGATTGTAACTATTTAACTCCAAAATTCCCAGAAAGTTACCATTTCATGGGTTTGAAGTTGCTATCTCCTATAAACATCAGACCTTGTCTTCCTAAGAACGTCATAACATCTAATATCGGGTGTAAAATTAGCTTCACCCATAATATTTTCACACATGTCTACAGTTGTTTAAATGTGAAGGCGTACCTCAAAGCTATGCTATTTCAGATAACACATTTTATGGTTAGCACCATTCTCATAAGGTGTTATTCTATCATACAGTTTTTTCCACTTATTAACTACATACCTCCAAGGAGCAAGTACCTCCAGTACTTGCCAACATTGTTGTGCTTGATAATGAAAGTTTACTAAACAACCTATAAGGAGAACAAAACAGATTATTTTTATGCTGGCTCCATGCAAGCCAATCCCAGTTTATTGTTTCATTATTTTTAAGTGCACAATGCCAGCACTGAATAAGGAAAAGCATGACCGTCTTCATTTGAAGGAAAGTTAGATGGGTAAGGAGATGCACCGCAGAGTACTGCTTGATTTATTTCATCGTGATTTACAGTTAGTTTTTCAAATTGGCCTATATCAAAATCACAAAATTTAAATTGATCTGGTTTTATGCCTGCAAAATTTGTCCTGAGCTTACTTCACTTAAAACTATCTCTCCATTGTTAGGGTCAGTAAAGGTTTCACTACTTGTAAACATAAAACAACTAGATCCTAATTTATTTTGGATGTTTGATTGCAATTGGGTCTGGTCTGGCTGTGCTTTTCCAGATGTTGAATTTGGATTAAAATTAACATCAGTGTTTTGAGTTCTTGTATAACTGAGATTACAAACTTTCATAATCTTTGTAAAAAACCCTACATTTTCAAATACAATCTGTCCCTTTTTTGTCTGAATTTATATGCAGCAATATGAAATATTCAAATTAGCATAAGCAACCTATCAAATTGAAAAAAAATGCTGTGGGTGGAGTGGAAAATTTTGGCAACAAGTGATCAGTACATACAGTAGTGCAGAACCTACCGTCAGCACCTCAAGTGGTATATTACTCTTATCACACATTAGTGTCGTATGCTTCAAGGCTAAGGGAATGTTTCTCAAGTGTTAAGAATAAAAAAATTAGAGGCCAACATCTGAGTCCTCAAATTAGTAATACTTATGCGTTAACTCAGTATTGTTATTAAATTCTCGTAATTGAGTAAATCTTTCCCTCTTTGGATGAATCTTCACAAATTTTATTTTTTTGAAGATGACATCTTGCAGGTGAGCTCCATCTCTACATAGACATTCCTGCATTTTATTGTGAAAATACACAGTTAGACTCAACATTTCAAAAGAATTTCTGCAATTACTGTTTGGATATTGGCTTTTAGTTCTTTTGTCGACCTGCTAAGCAAAGTGTATAGTAGTCAACCGGCTACTAAACTACTAAAGTGTATAATAGCAGACTGGGTGCTACACACTTTGCTTCTCAGACGATTCCATAAGAAGAAATTGGACATCAGGAGACCTGGGAGGCCATGGAATGTCACAATTTTTCAAAATTGTATGGTTGCCAAACATTTGGAATACAACAGCCATCTACGTTCATGCTATGTATGATTTTGATACATCTTGCTCAAATCAAGTGATGTCTTAATAATTTGTGGAAATGTCTGTAGTTTTTGTGTAAAAAAGTTTTTCGGCATGGTGATGTATTGATCTGATTACGGAGGCCATACTCATTTTCAAAAAAATAAGGGCCTATTATGCCATATGATGACATGCACACCATCAGTAGCAGTTCATGGTACAGGCTGTGTAGACTTATCTTATGCCCAAAAATGAGAATTTTATTTAACAAATCTATTACAGTGGAAATTCTAAATCCAAAATCCACAGTTTGTTAACAAAGTCAGTGCCCTTGTTTATTTTTACAACCATTTGTTCACACAACTGATGGTAAAGTCCTGCAAAAGTATTCTTTGAACACTGGAACTATGCGACTGCATGACAATGAATTGAACAGTGTGGTCTACTTCAGACAGCAGTTTGAATGGTCTTGTTATTGTCTGCCATGCAAAGAGTCAGCACACACCCTGGAGGTTTCTTTTTCATTGCTGAAGCTGTTTCCTGAAAATTACATATCCAGGTGTTAATTGCATGTGCTGATGGTACATGATCATGGTGTCCCAAATTAAGTCATTAAGTGCCATGCAGTGTTTTTTTGTCTTCCATATGAATGCCATTTACATCGACTGCATATACATCCATTATCTGTTCATTATTTTGTTAAAATTTTAATATTTAAGTAATTTTTAACTAAAATTATTAAAAAATTAAATTTTTAGTATAGGTATGATGTGTTGCAGAATAGCATCATTGGTCCGATTATTATTTTCTGCTTTTACCACATTCATTCTTTGCGTTAGAGCTAATGAAAGATTACACTAACTCTGGTACTACCTTGTTTACAGACAATTATTACATGTCACTGGTACTGGCCACAATAATGCTGCAAAAACAAACTCATTTGGTCGGAACACTGCAAAAACAGAAAGGGACTTTCAGCAGACCTTTCCAAAAAAATTCAAAAAAGGTGAAATGGTCGCACTTGAAAATGAAGATGGAATCAATGTTTGAAAGTAGTTGGACAAATGGGAAGTGTACATGATTTGTACAAAGCATACTTTATTGCTTCAAAAAGCAGGTGGGACCAGAATGTATTAAAACCTCTGGTAGTAAGTGAATACAATAAAATGAAAATGGGCATCGATGTTGTAGATCAGATGATTTCTTATAATTGTGCGGTATGAAAAAATATCAGTTGGTACTACAAAATCGCTGAAGACTTTCTTCTTGGCACTGCAATAATAAACGCTTGACTAACCTACAAAAACAACCAAGGAACTAATTAATGTATGTCAAGCACATCTTTTAAGGAAAAACTTGTTCATGATCTAGAAATATCAGAAGAACCAGTAGTAAGAGTACTGAAGAGAAAATCACAACATATTTTAATGGAAACTGAAGAATTTATGGGCGCTGTAAAAAACAAAAGACGTATAAGGAAAAATTGTAAGATCTGCTACAGTAAGGCCAAAAAAGAAAGTTATACAAAGCTAACAATTCTAAAAAAAATTTCAACTTTCTGCACACAATGTCCAAATAAGCCATGGCTATTAAAAGCGTGTTTAAAAGGAAAAACATGAGTGATATTAGAAAATCATAATTTTTTATAATTTCAACGTCTGTATTTAAATTATTTTTTTTTTTAACCATAACAATTACTAAAATTTTATGAGTACTAAATTTTTTAAATGTGTAGTTTATTTCTTTTAAGTTTTTTCTGTAATAACAATTTTTTTAAATTATAATAATTGTTTATTATTGTTAATTTATTAATATAAAAATTAATTTACATCTTTTTATGTATACATTTGAAATAAGTAAATTAAAAAACTTATTTTATAAAAAAAAATGATGAAAACATTAACAACAGATCAAACAGATTGGTAAAAATAAGATAAAAATAATATCAAATATCTCAAGAAACACGAGTCATGGAATGAATTGGTAACTGTAGTACATAGCTGTTCATTCTCTTCTGCTAGATATTCTCTACCAAAATGTATCAAAAGATTGCTTCGGAAGCAATACCAATCGTTGCTATGGAAACCGGTAATTTTGGAAGTATTGGTCCAACAGGTTACTTTATTAAACTTTCCACACAATGGTCTGATCGGTCCGAAAAGGCAGTTAATGTGTTAAACTGACAATGAAATTCTCTAAGCAAAGCCTCCACAATCATTACTTTTATAAAAAAACTTTGATGGCAAAAGCACATTGCTCACTCTCTCGACATAATAAATAAATGGCAAGATGGCATGAGCTGGAGTCTGTAAGTTATTCTATGCTGACTTGCCCAGGGCTAACAACACAAATTTAAAAATTTACGGTTTCCCTGAATCATCTGTATAAATTCCTCATGAATAATTTCTCTTCAACCACCATTCTAATTTACCCTTTCTGTGTGAACCTTTTTCTTAGAGCTGAAAATAATTATTAAACTGAGATAACAGAAAGCACAAAACATAACAAAAAAAAGAATTTTCTTAATGTTAAAGAATAATCAAAATAAACAATAAAATAACAGAAGAAAAATTATGAACAATTTTAATGTGTTAGTTGCTTTATTAAAAACATTTGTTTTTATTCATTTTACACTTTATTGCTGTGACAGAAGTCTTAACACAATGGCTAGGATTCATTTTCTTAATTCTACATAAAGTTTTTTTTTAAATTTATCTGCAATTATTCAATAATGTAAAGCCCTGAATGAAAATTACATTTTTTGAATACCACACAATCCCTAAACCAGATTCTTAAAAATATACCATCGAAATTGTTATAATTAATATAATAAATATATATTTTTATACATTCTATACAGATATATATCCATATAATAATATATAGATATACTCTATGTATTATATAATACATTAATAGCGCATCTGTGATAACAAACGAGCAACAGTAAAATATTGAGCCTTCTTGGTAACTATAATAATGATACATAATTACATATTCAATCATTCTTAGATATTAGTATTATTACAACTATTAAAAAATATAACATAAACAACCGGAAGAGGTAAAAAATGTCCTGATTATGTAATACATAAGCATCACGGTCATAATATTTGCCTACATACAATTGGCATCACAGTCTACTACGAGTGAGAATAATTACTAATTTCATACATATTATAATTAAATTGAATGTTTGAATAAATGTGTAAAAACTTGAATTATTCAGATTAACAATAATCTAAATGTGAAACGTTCATAAACATTCACTAATATGCTGCTGATGAGGCAATGTTATTTGAAAAATATTATACAAGCACTAACTAAACATTAGCATCAACTGGAAACACATTAATTTAATTTTTAATAAATTTTTTTTCGTAAAACAAGATAGTGTAAATTGTATTAATTTCCATACTTTAACATCATTACCGACAAGTTTTTTTCTTATAAAACTGTATACTTTATAAAATTAAGCAGCATGTTAACATGTGTACTTTATAAAAGTATGAGTATTATTTTATTGTTTTACCACTGATGTTAATTGTAACAGATGAGATAAAAAGATAAGAAAATAAAATAAAAAACAACATTTTGCAATTATTGACCTTATGAAAAACTGACCGATTCTGATACTAATCTGTGAAGTAATGTACAAATTTTTTTTTAGTCAACAAAAATTGTTGGGTTGATTTCTTACACCACTGATACATTTAGATGTAGATTTCTAATTTCTAATTTACTAAGACCAAATTTTGAAAAATTGAAATGTTAATCAACTTTTTTTCAAAGAAGTTGCTTAATAATTAAATACAAATTTGAATGGTTTTTACATAAAACACTGATTTTATATTAGTATAAATAACAAGCATACTTCCCAAAGAACAATTACACTTGTACTTTCCAGTTATGATAGGTTTTGACTTGTATAACATTTTTATAACTATTTGTTCATTAGGTCTATTTTGTTGGTTTAAATCTTTAAATCTGTTTTCATACAGAACACTGTATCTCACTTAATTCATTATAAGAAGACAGCTTTTAGCTTATACTGTTTAAACAATATAAAGGTGATTGTTAAATGAAAGAAAAAAGTTGTAGGATAAAATGCAGAGATTATATCCTAAAAACAGATCACTGAAATATTCGTATCTGTGATTCTACAGATGTTACCTTGCATTTCTCAGAATAGTTCAATGATGATAAACACACTAAAAGTGTTAAAGCATTCTTTAAGTTTACACTGATTAATACCAGTAAAATAACTACACAATTTTTATAAAAATAATTTAAATAATAAATTTAAATCTAATACTGAGTCGGTAACTTATATCTACTAAAGAAGAAATTTCAAGTTTGAGGTAATAAAAAATTAATTTAGGTAACAAAGATTGAGTTGTAATAAAGTTATATGATGTTATTTGCAGTAGAAGAGATTTTGAACCTGCCCTTAATCAATAACCACTTTAGCATACAGACTTACTATGTAGCACTGCAAAGGAAACAAAAGTACCTGTGACCAGAGGCCAATCCACATGGAACTCCCCCATCAGATTACATCAAGGATGTATTCGGTCAACAGATCCCAACATCACATGTACCTAAAGGTCTTCAGTATGATCTGACAGTAGATTCAACATCTCACCTACATCCACAGAATCAAAGATTGTGAATAAGGAATCCAAGGATAAAAAAACAGGATGAGGGGTGAGGATCAATGATCTATTCACAAGAACTGCAATACAAAGCAAACACCCCTGTAAAAGTCCTGTATCAGATGGATGCGGCCATCCTGCTCACAATCTTTTGAGAATCTTGCAATTATACCCAAATTATAGCAGCATGTTAATTATTAACAATTTTGCATCAATGGGCTTAAATTCGTGCTATAACAAAATTTTTTTTCTGAAGTTAAAAAGAGACCTTTTTTTCAGAAATATGGTACACTGAACTATAAACTATTTAGTCAGACCAAATGCAGACAGCTTCCTGAAAATGCATTAAATGTTGCAATCTACATCATAAATTAAAAAGAATTACAATATTTGATAGAAAAATCACAAGACAAACGGCAAATTATTATTTCAGTAGAAGGAATTGTTAACAACATGAACTCAGTTGCAATGTATTCATAGAGATCAGAATCAACAGTATAGACATAAAAAGAAAACATACGTTATGAAAGGACAAAAGGAGACAGATCATGCAGTGCAAGTAGTAGATGATGACACATAATATGAGAGCAAGTCAAAAATTATCTACACTCTCACTATAATTCACTTTCAAGGTTGTCATACCATTTTCTGTATATGCATGCTTAGAGTTCAACTGTGGTCACTTGTGCGAAATTTGAACTGGATCGCGTCATTTGCCTTCTGGCTAATATAGTGAAATACTTCTGCCTGGTAGCAATTTGCACCAAGGAGAAACAAAGAGCAGCGAGTCAATTTCTCTGTTCAGAGGGTGTGAAAGTGGTTGAAATTCATTGTAGTCTTTTACCACAATACAGGGATAGTACTTTATTATATAAAATGTTTTTTCATGGATCAAAGAGTGGCCAGACAAGTGTGAAGCATGAAGAGGGAACAGAACGTCTGTCAAGCTCCTACAGACGACAAGATTCAGCAAACTCGAGAAATGATTCTGGAGAATTAAAGCCATCAATAAGAATTACCATCGACGGGGTAGTGTAGTCTTTGTACATCAGTCATGGTTCTTTCCATCAAATCATCCTCAACACACTTTGCTTCTGTAAAGTTCTGTCAAAGAAAGTGTTGTTGCATGTCAAAACATGTTGCACACAGCTCACCTCATCATTCAAACCATCAAGTTGAATTTTGAGGTATTGGAAAACCTCCGTAACTAGAAGTTGGATCTTGCTCCCTTTGACTTTCATTTGTTTGGACCACTCAAGGATGCTTTGAGAGGTCATTGATTTTCCATAGACATGGCGTGTAGAAGCAGTAGAAAAGTGGTCTTACAACAACCAAAAACCTCCTTCTTTGAAGGAATACGCAAGTTTGTGGACCACTGGACCAAGTGCATTGACAAGGGTGGTGAATTTGTAAAAAATTAATCTACATGTTCAACCACTAACTTTGTGTAAATACATTTAACAATGAAAAGAGTAAATAATTTTTGACTCGCTCTCATACATAAAAATTACATGATGTGTTTAATAAACCAACTGTGTTTTGTATTGTGCAGTAAGTAAATAAGACAAGTTTTTATTGTATGATCATAAAAATAATAAATAAAAAACTACATAATTTACAGAATTAATATTTTCTTACTAATAATATCTCTAACTTGAACTGTTCAAATTATTATTACAAATCATCATTCGCTTAGATATAAGGTAAGTCTTCTTTAGGTAAACTGAAAAGCGTAACCAGTTTCATTAATTAATTAAACCAGGACATTATTACCACTCAGAGAACATGCAAAGAGATGTAAATTACAAGATACATATGTAAAAATAGTTAATATTAATAATAACATAAAGTAAATTTATCACCCTTTACGGTAAATTAAATATCAACAAACAAAAATAATTATTTTGCAATTGTTTCTACATTTAATACTGATTAGATTGAAATTGCATTAACACATATACTTTAAAACAGTAATAGAGATGAAATACAGCAAACATAATTCGATTATGAAAATACAGGAATAAAAATTTCTACGATATTCAATTATAATTTAAATAAACTGAATTAAAAACAACTTAAAGTGAACATTTTTAATATGAAATATAACAATTAATAATATCACTTAATTATTTGCTTAATTAAAATTTTTTTATTTTCAAAATTTCATTCAAAGATTAATTTTTGTCATACAAGAAAGTGCAATAAATGAATTATCATGATTTCATAATTCTTGGCTTAATAACTTAGTACTGTCTCGGGTTTATACAACAGCTGTAATTCTAAAAAGATTTACTCCAAGTCACTGCATTACAGTATATAATTTAAACTAAACAATGGAAACTTAATTTTAGCAATTACTCATAAAAGTATTTTCAGTAGTGATTAATAAACAGGTTGGAGCAGAGGAAATGCATGTTTTTTAAACCGCTAGTACTCAGTGGTGAGTGGGGGTATTGACTTTCAGTAACCTTTAGCAGGCAGCTTAGCTACGCAGTTTCAGTCGCTATGGAGCGTAGAACATCGTGTGTTTGCTGTTGAGCTCTTTTTTATAAACAATGAATCTGAGGTCACAGTTCAATGTCTTTTTCATCAACAAAATTTTAATGTCGAACATCGAGATGCAGTTTCAGATTGAAATACCATACTCTGATGGGTTGAGGCATTTAGAAGTAATCTGTGATGAAGAAAAAACCACCTGGTCTTTCCTGTTCAGTCTGAACTTCAGAAAAGTAGACAGAATGGGAAGAGCAGTTCTTGCTAGTTCAGAACGATCTGCTATGCAACAGGCTGTAGTGCTGGGTATGTCGTGCATTTTAATAATGGCTTATCACATCTTACATGGTGATCTCAAATTTGACCCGTACAAAATAATGATGGTTCAACAGCTAACTGAAAGGGATTTTGTGCAACACAAAGAATTTTGCGGTATAATTAATGCCATTATCATGGAAGATGCAAATGCCCTAATAATTAATTATGAGTGACAAAGCTCATTCCCATCTGGATGGCTATGTTAATGTACAGAACTGTCTGTACTGGTGCCAGAGAACCCATGTGAACTACACCAAAAACTTCTCCACAGTTCAGAAATAACAGTGTGGTGTGGTATCTCCAAGATAGGAATTATTGGTCCTTACTTTTTTGAAGAGGGAGAACTGCAGTTATAGTGATATCAGCGCAATGCATCGACATGTTAAACAACTTCCTCTACGTCCAGAACTGGAAAGGCATCGAGTTAACACAAGAGAAATGTGATACCAGCAGGATGCTGCCACAGCTCACATGGCTAGAGCATTGATTGAAGCGGTTCAACAAGCATGTCTTGCACTTGTCATTTCACAATTTGGTGATGTTTCTTAGCCCCCCATACTCTCCCGATCTATTGATTGATGACTTCTTTTTGTGGGGCTACTTGAAATTAAGGGTGTACATGAACAGGCCACACACAATCGAAGACCTAAAACTTTCCATTCATCAAGAAAGAAATTGAAGCTGTGTTGAATGAGATGTTGGAGAAAGCCGTGCACAGCATTGAGGAGAGGCTCCAAATATGCAACAAAGAACATCATTTTACTGACATTATTTTCTGAACCTAATTAAGCTATGTTGATTTCAAAAAATAAAAATAATTATTATTTAATGTAAAATTTTTTTTCTATAAAAGAAAAACAACCAAAGTTATTTAGTAGTGAAAAACATGCATTTCCTCTGCTCCATCCTTTATTACAGAGAAAGATCCATTTAATAAACATTTTGTTTATCATATTTATAAATTTTAATTTAAAAAAATTGCATTATTAAAAATATAATTATTATGTTACTGATGTAATAATAGATCAAATTTATAAAATTCTTCATCAAAAATAGTAAAATTGTATTTATACATTTTATCGATGTTAACTATGGGTACATTTATAAAATAAATTTCTAATGTGTAATTCTTCATTTGCAAAGAAATATTTTATTTTATTTCTAAGATCCTTGAATCAATTTAAAACTAACTGAAAGTTGGTAAAGTCATTCCATGTGAATTCTTTGCTTCAAATTTTTCAGTTTGTAGCAATTGCCAAGTACAGAGTTTCTGTTTTAGAAAAGTACTTCTTTCCTTAACATTTAAACTTTTCAAGACAAACCAACATGTAATGATTTTGTTCAGTGAACTAACTCTGAAATTAAGTGGTCTTGCTTTAGTTTTTTAATTAAGAATAGAATAAAAAATTAAAAAATATTTATACATTTTAAAAATCTGAATTTTTAAAAAAATTTTCAACTGTTTTTTTGTTTAATATAAGTTTACATAGTTTTCATTTTAGTTTTATTTAAATCTATAAAAATATTTAATAAATTAACTTTTTCTATTATTTCTGAATGCTGCCCAGGTGTTTCTTTAATTTTGTTTTCAATTAATTTGTTTTTTCAATATATTTCTCTTTTAATTAAAAATTCAACTATTTTAAAACAATTTTTTTTAAATTGTACATTAGCTACAGAAAATTACTTTGTTTCAATTATTACCAACGTAAGGTGATTATTTATAAATTTCTACAGAGAATCTTAAATAATAATATCTTAAACCCCTACCAACATGTTAGATGAAGTGCAATTTTACAACCACTCCCTCCATTTTATCCAGTAATTAATGGAAGGTCCCCAAAATCCATTAACCATTTTTTTTTTTTAATTTTCCATTAAAGTCAGGGCTTTTCAAAACTCTCTATGTAATTTATACTGGATCTATAACTCAATTGCAATAAAGTATACCTTGTACAAGCCAAACTGGCACTCAGAAATATGGGACTCTACTTTTCATCAACAGATTTATGACATTTCATCAACAGATTCTAAAAGACATTATTTTAAATTATACAAACAACATATGACATTTGACACAACAAATACACATTGTGAAACAACATATGAACAGACATTAAAAGAACAAATGCTTTTACTTCAACTTGCAAAAGAATAAAACCCAAAAAACATTATGATCCCAGACAGTTTTGATTGTGACACAAGGTATTAAATTTTTACTTAACTGAAGCCTGTTCGCCTTCTCAACGAAATATACAACTAAATTACACACACGATGGTGTGTTTAATGCAGGAAAGTACAGCTTAAAGGTATTTCTATTATATAAGGACTTCAAATTGAAGACAATTAGAAATAAAAAGTAAATTCTTATTGAAAGACCATTATAAGCAATTTGTTTATTTAAAGTAGCAAATTATCAGAATGAACATTAATTTGTCTATGTATATGAGACATATATCTCTCACTGTTAACAGAAAAGTTGGTAACCTTCAAATGTGCTCTTGTTAAAAGTTTTGCTACTCCAGTTTCCAAAGAAATTGAAGAAAAAATGCTGTTGGTGAGATGGATTTCAATCCTAACTGTCTCAAAGTACGGAAAGAAAATTCTACTTCTTCAAGTGATTATCATTCATAAATGATAATTACAATATGATTTCGAGATCTGTATGATGACCTATATTTTACATCGATAGAAATCTATAGACCCTGTGTATTTGAGATAAAATATATTTTGCTTGTATCAGTATATATTTTATTTTGAACTGTGTGTACTTGTATGTGTGGACCTGTGCCAGTTCAGCCTTTAGTACAAAGAACATAATTCACTTTGTGAAAGTGAACATTTTTCACCTTTAACTCAGGTTTCTTTTATTACCATGAATAAGGGAAAACATTTTCCATCAAAATAAGCATTACGGAAATTAAATTCCAAAAACAGAATCAATGAATGATTGGGGTTCTCATCGGAGAACCCATTCAATGAATATGGATTTGTCCATTGGCATTTCAACTTTCTTTAAACCGTCTCATTTCCAGGAGATGTTATCACAAGAGATGCCTTACCCTTGACCAACAAAAAGTTTTACATGAACAGTGAAATAAAAAACAATATTCATAAATGGTATAAATTTCTAATATAGCATTTAATTAAGTCACTGATATGTTAAACGGTTATTCATAGCACAATCATAACTACGGTAAATGAATTGTAGGATAAGATTGGAATTAAATGGTTTTTGTTAATACAATTTTATTTTTAACTTATATAAAACAATATCAATTTTTATTTTTTAATAACAAACAGATTATTTTTAAGGAAATGAATCCGACAATTTTTAAGCAATTAATTAATCATAAATTATTTAAGTATACAGTAATTATAATAATGATTTTAGATTAGGAAAAATAAATAAATTATATAAAAACATAGCATATTAAAAAATAATACTGCAGCTTGAAACTTGAAATTAGCCAAATAATATCTTAAATTGTATTTAATACTTTCAAGTACAAAATATATGTTAAAAAAAATTTTATCATGTAAAATTATAAACAGATATTATTACCTAATGATTTTATGGAATTACGTATCATACAATTTAAGTAAATAGGAAAATAACATTCTTTACTTAACAATTCATATATTAGAAAAAAATTAATTATATTATTATACTATCACAAATGTTATAACTATTATATATGTAATTACTAATGGAATGCTTAGAAGGAAAATACAAAAAATATAATTTATGTAATACTGATAAATAATTAGAAACATTAAATAAACATAAATGGATACTAAAAGATCAATGAGAAGAAAATCTGCTGTAATCTGCATAATCTTGATTCTATTGAAACCTTTTAAATAACAGATAAATTACCAACTTAATTCTTTTTAATTATATTAAGACATTTTCTAGAAACATAAAAATAATTCAATTATACCTCATTAATGTTCTAGAAAATACAATTTTTCAAAAACTCACTACAGTACATATCAAATGAGTTGGCAGAAAATTGTTGATTTACCATGAATTTGGTACATAGACTAAATTAATATAAAACCATCCCAATTACACTTTTCTGTAATATTTATAAGTACCTTAACATGACCACTTAAAAAAAAAACACAATCTTTATTTGTGAACATTGGCGTACTATGTTCTTAGATATTCTCAGCAACTGGTTCTAAAGAAACTTGATAATTCCTAGAGATTCATTTTAAATTCATCATACTTAAAATATTAAAAGTAATGATCAACTGATCAATGATTTTTACGATGAATTGACTGTAATTTTTGAATACTGATTCTCTGACTATTCAAAAAATATATTACTACCTGAATTCCAGAGATTAGTATTATTAATTGCCACATGTGTTTTAAAGCATTACAACCAGCATGCAAATAAACTTTTTATTAAGTGGTAGACTTCAACTACGTTTCATAAACTGACTGACCTTGCCTCTTGTGTGTGCGTTCCATTCATAAAGAATATTCCTAAAACATTTTTACCTTAATTAAAGCCCCTGTCCAACACTATACCATACATAACATCACTTTTAAACAATAAAGATGACCATGAATTTATCTTCTTATAAAACAAATTTATCGCTTGATTTGAATAAAACAAAAAATGTACCATATCAATCAGGCATGTGATTTCACATTTCATAATAATAAAAACTAAATTTTACAGAATAATAAGTCTGAAACTTATGGGTGGATCTATTTAAATCTAAAAAAAATGTCTGCTTTAGTTAAAAGAAACCTGATTAAAACTACTCAAAATTACAGAGATATTATGAATTGGAAACAATTAAAACAAATAAATTAAAAGTAATTAGTTTATAAAATTAACAATTAAATCAATTATAAAATACAGTAGGGTCAAGATAATGCAAATATAAGTACTTAGTTTTCCACTGTGGCACATAATGTATAAGGTTGTAAACATTTTATACTTTACACGTAATACAACATAATGTTATTATTTATGGAAGACTAAATAATTAAAAAAAAAAATAAAATAGTGTTTAGTAGATCATTAATCAGAAACATTTTACTCAGAAGAAAGCCGAAATTCAAATTCTATCCTTCTATAGTGAAAGACCGAATTAGTCTTCTGATGTAGAATTAATAATTCTAATTAAAAAAAACTTAAATCTGAGGCTTTTACTGCTGTTATTTTATTTGTAACTATAAACATATGAACTCAACTGATAAATTACATTCCAGAACCAGCTACTTTTTACTTTTACTTTCAAAATAATAATTTCTTCACTACTAACTTATAAATGACACAACAGATAGTTATATAATTATTAAAAAAAAAAAAATCTAATTTAACTGGTGTTATGTAATCAATAAAAATTGAATCAAGATTGAAAATAAATTATTAAAATTTATATATATATACATGGATGTAATGGAATATTATGCATATTTAAATAATGTTAATGTTTCTATTTACTTTACAATGTTCAGTTCCTAGTGATTAAATATTATGTGTTAAAAAGATTTTTCCTTATTTGCTCTGTTAAGCCATAATTTTATTTAAAAAAATAAGTGATAAATAAATATGAGGTGTACTAAGTACATAGTAATTAATTACGATAGAAATAACCATTTAGGCCGCGTAAGCATTTGGTAACATAATTACATCAAAAAGATAAACTAACTCACAGTTAATAAGTGTGCCTATAACGTTTTAATAAAACATAGCATTATAAATCCTGCACTTTATTTTTTAAATTTGGGTTAATTAATTTCTACCTAAAGTGAAGATCTAAACAAATTGTTTATATAATTCAATTCCGGTTCTGCATGTCAAGTAATGAGAGAAAGGTGATTGTTTTCTTTAAGTAAACCTAGCCCACTCTTGGATCGCTCTCTAATTTCCAGAAAAAAATTTTTTGCAGCTTACATAAGCTGTTAACACAATATAGTTGATCAGTTACAAACTGCCATCATCCTAAGCAAAAATACTCATCTCTTGGGGAGTTGTGGATGGAAAATATGCTTTCCAGCAAGGTAGAGGCTTTAACTATCATCAGGTTCATTGACTAATACTGTGATTCCTTTGAGAGTAAGGATGTCTAAATTATTTTATTAAGAAGAAATGTTTATATAATTTTCATTAATCGAAATCAATTTGTTATCCGATTTTTTTATCTACAGAATCCAGTAGAAGGTAAATAAGAATAGATGAAGTAATTAAATATTACTGATTTTTTTATAATCTAAACACTTTTTGTAAATTTAACCTTTTCAATTTAGATAGGGGAATCTTACAGTAACAAAAATTTATTTTTTCTTTAAAAGTAATAGAGAAAACTACAAAAGATATCAATGGGTCACACTAGCCCACATGTTCAAGTCCCATCTTCTTATATAAATAGTAATAAGTTTCAAAAGCATTACCGCATTGATCATAATTCTGTAAATAAAAAACGATATTGGCATTAGGAGTACTTTAACCCTAGTAGTATAGAACAGGAACTCAAGAGCAAGAGTTTAGGTGAGATTCATAATTTGCATGTAATATATATATATACACACCCTATTTACTCAATTCTAAGACACATTATTTTTTCGATATGATCGTTCATAGAAGTGGGCTGGATAGGTTAAATTTGAAGTAATACCCAAGGTAGTGGGTAATAATCTACTTCAATGTATGGATAGGATATCAAAAAGTAAAATATCAATATTGATATTAAAAATTACCACAATATCAACACTGGGCTAATATATCGACAGTGCCAATATTTGTTGTTATACTGTGTTATGTGGTCTTTCCTTGTAAACTTGTTATTTTACTTTCTACTCTCTTAGTCTAGCACAGTTCGTTGTGGAGTGAAGTTTAGTTTTCCATTAATTCAATTGTTAATACGGCAACAAAAAGGTTGCATTAAAACGGAAAGTTATTGTATTTGTGGAAAATAATAACAATAGAGCTGCCAGCTGTCATTTTGATATTAATAAAGCTAATATATGGCATTGGAGAAAAGACCGTCAAGCAATATTTTCATGCAAAGCATCGACCAAGTGTTTTACTGGACCTAAAGGAGGAAGATTTCCCCAAATTGATGATGCTGAAATTGATTTCATAAAAGAAAAGCATGCAAAAGGACTACTAATAACCAGCCAGATGATGCAATTAAAATCTTTGGATATCGCCAAGGCCACTGGTGTGGAATTTAATGTAAGTCGAGGCTGGTGTGAGAGGTTAATGCGTCACAATGGATATTCATTATGACATCAGGATTATTTAAGAAAATAATATTAATCTGGTTAATGAGTTAAAACCTCCCACTAACACCATTGGGGAAAATTAAAAAGGTTAGTCCAGCAACAGTGCCAAAGTGGGCATGAACACCATGGAAATAAGTCCCAGAAAAGTTAGTCCAACATTCGTTTAAAAAATGTTGTATTTCAAATACCGTTTGATGAGTCAGAGGATGACATATTTTGGGAAGATGATGCAAATAAAAATTGCACTGATTCAGATTCAAAGAGCAGAAATAAAAGTGAATACGAAAGTGACTGTTCAGATACAGATAGTTATATAGGTACTTAATAAATATAGGTTTTTTTCTACTCTAATAAACTTAATTTCAAATATATTGTTATAAAATTATGTAGTTTATATTTTTTCTTTTAATTAGAGATCTTTTTACTTTCTTACTTACTTAGCTTATTGCTATAGCAGAGCTGTAGCTAGGTAAGTTATGATAATCAGTCCAATTTGGGCATATGCAGTTTTCACCAGATCTTTATGTTTTGACACCTAAGGAACCCAAAAAACCAGATGGAAATTCTCTGGATCTTCGTATATACATGCGTTTGTGTTCGGAGTGTTGGCCTCTAAATCACTTTATATCTCTAGAACTACTAGACTGATTTTGACCAAACTTGGTCAGATTACTTTAATACATGGGGCACTAAGTAAATTAAATTAAATTTACATAAATTTTCAACTTAAAAGGGTGAGGCTGTAGAGCACGATCACCCTCAGTATCTCAAGATTTGGCCTAAGTAAGATTTTATTTTTTTGGCACTTTTGTTAACAATTAAAAATAATAATATTTCCAAAAGAACAATTTTTGTAAAATCACACCCTCACCCCAAACAATGCTGTAAATAAACTAGTAGTACTGATGTACAGCTGCTGTAGTCGTCTTTTTTCTTTTTCTGTTCAGCCTTCAGCAGCACCTGTGTTGTAATGTCACAGGTGAGCAGTAGAATTAAATAAATGAATAATGCTTGAAGTTTTAAAAGTATTTAAAGTGGCTGCTAGTACCGCCACACTAGTGCAAATGAAATATGGTATGCGTACATGCTTTGGTTAGAATTATTGAACTAGACAAAAAAATAAGTAAAATTATAAATATTTTAAATTAAGTTGTGTGTGTATGTGTGTAAGCCGTGCATCAAAAGAGAGCCGCATGGCAGGAAAGTCCTATAACTGTTTTTGGCAGTGCACCCTAGAATCAAGTAAATATGGTGTATTATAAGAGTGGTTAAAATATAAACGAGTTTGTGTATCCCACTTCTTTGGAAAAAAATAACACCAACAAAAGTTTAGTTTCCATTATCATAACAAATTCAAAGTACTCACAATAGCCCTGTTATTCTCAGTAAGGTCTATTTTTAGAAATAATACCAATATACGGTCAAACAGTAAATGTAGAGTGTCAACTAACAAGGAAAAAGTGAAATTATATCAACTGCGCTTTCAATTGACTAAAGCGACTTAATTTAGTAATGTATTTACAAAAATTAGCTGTTTATATTTAAAAAAAATATTTTTATATAAATGAACAGCATATGCATAACTGCTATTTACAAACAAAGAGAGAAAGAACACAATGATTCCCCCCTCCAACTAGAGGCTTATAGAGAAAAGAATGTTTATTGAATTTTTTTTTTTTTGAGAATCTAACTGTTTATAACATTTTATGGAATGTATATTTATTATCTTACATCTACTGCTTCACAATATTTTTTTAATATTTCAAATAGAAATTAAATAAAATGATGATATAGGTTTCTTAATCTATCACAAAAACCTATAATAACAAATTAATTATGTAAATAACACCCTGAAAATTATCTAAGTATCGCACAAAGACCCTGATAGATCATTCAAAAGCTACATTCACAATCTGCAGCCGAAACATATTGCTTTGTTAATAAATAAAACAAACAATTTTTTTATTTTTTTTATAATAAATAATGTAAGGAAGTTATACATATCTAAACAGCAACATAAAAAAAAGTTGATATGGTCTACTAAAAAAATGAAAAACAACAGAATCAAAAAACTCACAATCATTCTGACATAGTTAACTCTCTATAATATACCATTAATCTAGTCATATACACCAAAATCTTGTATAACTACATTTCATTACACGTATAAAAAATATACAGATATTAAGACAAATATAAATAGATAAATAAAGCATAAGTAGGCATTAAATCATAAGAATAAAAGTACAACTCATAAAATTTTTCACACTCAGCCCAGTTAGCACGTTATGAACTGATAAAACTCATAAAAATTATGAACTTTCTCTAAAATTGTGCTTTTCAAAGGTTTTTACCCCTTAACTATTTAAATATAATATTATGTATGTTTTTTTATTGAACATAAATAAACATTTTCAAAATAGAATTACAAGATATTTAAAACAAATTTACATTTCGTAATATTTTCTTTTAAATTTTCAAATGTAAGAAAGATATTCAAAAAAAAATATTTTCATCCCATAAAAATCCATTTAAATAACTTTGTTTACATAAAAATATTTTTACAACATACAGTGAATAAAAAATTAGCTTTTCTCTAACTTCATTCGATTATGAATCACATATTTTATAAAATACAGAAATTTAAAATAGTATTTAGCAAAAATTCTTTAAATGTAATGTTTCATTAGTGTTTCCCTGGTTATAAAATTATACGATAAACACACCATCATAAAAATTGAAATGATCAGTGATACTTTAAATGATTCTTTGCTCTAGGTTGGCATTAACTTAGCTTAAAAAAGAAAAGTCTGACATTTAACACATATTGTTCCTAAATCCAGAAAGGCTCAATGTAGTATCGTGAGAAAAGATCTAAAAACAATGGTTCAACAAACCAGATAAATAGATCATTTTGATATGAAAAGAAGAAAAGAAGAGCAAATAAAATTCACACAGAAAGAAATATGGGTATCTGGGATTATCCATGAATGAAGCTGTGGTAAAAGAGAATATTGAAGAAGCGTAAGTCACATTTACAAGGATGACTGAACCATTATGTGTAGCATTAATTACAAATATGCTGCACTGCAGTTCAGAGAACTTTCACAAACTGTTGCAACTGCATCATGCACTATCTAAATTGTGCAATCATACTAAATGAACTCCAATGATATCGAAAGAAAGATAAATTCAATATATTTATACAGAGGTTATATATTCTGACATAATGATGAAGACAGTCATTTAAGCAAGTTGCTTTTTAGATGACACAATATTTCATATTGGTGCTTAGGTGAACTGAAATTTTTATACAGGGACCAGAGAATCCCACAATTGTGTTTGAGAGCAAGAAGGTCATCTCAAACATTTGCTGCAATTAAATGTATGATACAGCCATTTTTTTTATCAAATATAACATCAGAAGTAGTGATATTGACTATTTAGATATAATCCAGTTGTTTATTATACATCAATCAGATGATGAGTAATTTTTCAACATGTAACTTACACACTGGCAACTGGATCTTTTTTAGTCTATAATACGTTAGATGGAATATTACTCCAACAAAAAACAGTTTTAGTAGATAATTTAATCAGGAAGAGGTACCAATAATCTAATTCTATTAAAAATATAAAAAAACGTTCATTTACTGTTCACAAAACTGGCATAAAACCTACTGAAGTTAAATTGATTATCTTAGTTAAATATTTTCAAATTAAAATGGAAGCCTCACTGGAAGTATATGAGGAAACATCTTTGCTTGCAAGATTTTCTTGGGAAGTACACCTGCAAGTACAGCAGGCAGGATGAATAAGCAGTTGTGCACTTTAATGTGTAGTTTTCTTGAAGACGAGAGTGTAAAATGTTCAACGATCAGATAAACCACCTTAATGGACATTCGACAAATTGAGAATTACTAACAAAATGAAGAAGAGAAATCTCTAGGAAGGTGAATTGCAGTCGAACATCACAAATTTGAAGAGTCTCTATAAATTATACTGATCAGCAAATTATCTAATTTAAAAAAAGAGTGTTTGTGGGAATATATTAAAATAATGCATTTTAAAATTAAATAAATTTATAACAATTCGTGCACAACAATAAAAAACATAGAAGATTATTTCGTACACAGATGAAGATAAATTTCATATAAAATTAAAGAATTTTAAATAGAGATAACTTAAATTATTGATATGAATAATTTTAATAATTACAGATAACAACAAATAAATCCACACTAGCAAAAAATATTCACAAACTATTTACCATTACATGTCAGTAATTTTGATGAAACAGGCCTATCAATATCTAATCTCTTATAAAACGTTAAATTTTAATAGTTAATGAAAGCTTTTCGTATTAAATGGATTATAGTAAATTTGGAACTTCTGTACCAATACAGGAAAATATTTACAACTAGTAATATAATATTTATTCTAAAACAATTTTTGTCTTGCTGACCTAACTAATTAAAACTTCAGAAGCATTTTATTTACTGCTGTAGTCATCGTCTGTTTGTAAAAGAAAACATACAGGCTTTATTTAGGTTTTTTACACGCTTTAATTGCTTGAAATGCATTAAAATTGCATTTCAGTTGAATTAATTGAAAACTTACTTTTTGGCTGACTACTCAGCAATTTCATTATTTAGTAACTTAATTTAACTGAATTATTTTGAAAAATTAAACTTCATGTAGGTAAATCTTCAGTTTTTTTAATTATGTTACAAGTTATCCATTAGTAATTTTTCTTGGTTATTCCCAAAAGATTTTTAGCATCAGTATATTCTATAAACAGGATTTTGATGTTAAAATAAGGTTTATTCATTAATTTTTTAAAATCTACTATGTTCAGTTATACTTATAGTATTGGATAAAACTCCTATAAGCACTAATTTACTGTATATCTGAGTATGTTTTTAGCAATTGCACATTAAAAACACTAGGAATGTTGAACTCACTTGAGGGGTAATGGTGGCTTGTTATAACTATAACCAATGCCTGAGTAAGCTAGGAACCATCCCAAATTACAAATTTTTGAAATTGCTTAATGACAGTAACAATGAATGTGTTTATTGCACACTATGTTCTGGAGAATTTTCTATTGCACATAAAGGAAAGGGTGATATTGAAGAACATGTGAAAACGGCTAAACATAGGAGTGCTATTAATGCTACTGTTTCAGCAAACATAAGAGATATTTTTAAAGCTAAAGATGGGAATAACAATAACAGTGATCTGAAGTGTGCTGCTAAAGAAGCAACATTTTCATATACACTGCTAAACACAAACTCAGTTTCAAAACATCAAACTGCACATCTAAACTGGTTAAAAAGTTATATGACCCAAAATTTTCATCTGCTAGAACCAAAACAAAGGCAATTATTGTAAACGTTATTTCACCATTTATATTTGATAATGTGTTGCGTTCTTTGGAAAACATTAATTATGTAACAATAATGACGAATAGCTCAAACAGAAGTGAAGTAAAACTTGTTTCGATTGTTGTAAGATATTTCAGTCAGGAGGAAGTAATTCAAATTAAACTTTTAAATTTTGATGAAGTGTACGGTGAAACTGCTCAAATTTTGACTCTGTATCTTTTGCAGTGTGTGAAAAAATACATGACTGTATCTTTTGCAGTATGTGAAAAAAATACATGACTGTATCTTTTGTAGTATGTGAAAAAATACAAACTTGAAAACAAACTAGTTTGTTATACGGCTGATAACACTAACAGAATTTTGGTGGTGTGAAGGGAAAAAGGAATGAAATGTGTTCAGAAAGGTCCAAGTGATTTAGACAGACCTATTTAGGAATTGGTTGTTCAGCCCACATTGTGCACAATTCACTACAACCAGCATCTCATTCTCTACCCCAGGACATAAAAGTTACTGTTACAAAAATTGATAAATATTTTCACATATATACAGTAAGAGTAAGGAAACTTAGAGTGCTGTGAATTTGTAGAAACATATTACAAAAAAGTACTATCTCATAGCAGCACAAGGTTCCTTAATTTGTTACCTCCAATAAAAAGAATCCTTTCCATTTTGATGGCCTAAAATCATACTTCTTATGTTGTGACAAATGCCCAAAATTATTATTCGTTTTTTTTGTTGAAAATCTAGAAAGTGAACTGTTTTTGAAATTTTTACATGGTACTCTACAGTTGTTTAATACTGTTTATGTAGATGGAAGCTAATTCTATCACAGCAACAACAGCATTTCAGACATATTCTGAATTAATTTGTCAATTTCAGGAAAGAAAAGCCCACACATTTATACCATCTTCTGTTAAAGAATTGCTGTGCACTCTAAAAGAAAATAATGATGTTCAGGAACAAAAATTCTTCTCAAGCATGGGCAATTTTTATAATTCTAGTATCCAATACTTAAGTTGTGGAGAACCAGTTTTGATAAAGTTAGTAAGTTTCAGTGGATAAATTTACAAACTGAAATTGCCTGGTCTGATTTAGAAGAGAGTGTACAAGTTGTTAATGAAATTATAAAAGATTCCATAAATACTGATTACTGATGACCTATTTGATGAACGTACATTGTTGAACCAGGTAATTCAAAACCAAAGGCTAGGTGTGGTTCAAGTTCTGAAAAAGTACCATGTGCTATTGAAGGAAGAGAAGTGGAAAGAAATTTTTAAGGTGTTTCAAAAGACTGATATTTCATGTTGCAATATTTCTAAAATGGTTGAGTTTGTAATGTCTTTGTCTGGGACATCTGCTCCAGTTGACAGAGTTTTTTCAATTACGAGGAACATCTGATCTGCAGAAGGGGTAAACTTTCAGTACTTACTGTTAAACATCTGCTAAATGTTAAAATTAATTAAGAACTTTCTTATTGTGAATTTTATGATGTAATTAAAACAAACAAACCATTTCAGAAAAAAGTCATGTCTAGTGAAAAATACAGTTGAATAAATAAAGTTTAATATTTCAGTAAACTGTTAAGGGGCCTATTTCATTCCTTAATGTCCAGCTGTTTGGGGTTGTGAATGACACATGATTGATTTAACAGTGATTATTTGACAGTTGTCTTCATTTAAAAGTTATCATTAATAAAAAAAAAGTGGCTAAAGTTTTTTAACATGTTTGAATTCTTTCATGTTCACATTTATAACTTTTAATTCTGTATTATTTTTAAAGGTTGTAGTTTTGCATACTGCATTCTATATACAATAAATAAGGTACAAGACCATATTTAGAATAAAATTAGATTGTATTTCAAAGGGCCTATTTTTAGATGATCAGTGATAGATGTTAATACTTCCTAGGTGAATTCTACACAAAATCTAATGGTACATATACTTTGGGAAAACAATATCAATAGCGTATATAGACAGTGAAAAGAAATAAATAAATTAAAAATTTGTATAAAAGATAAAATACTAACAAAAGTATCTAGTTACAAATTCTTTACTTAGGTTCCGTTAATGAGTTTGAATAAATAATGAATTTTTTTAAATTTGATATTTTTATAACAAAACAATTAATAGGTTATTTATTACAAATAGAGGGTTTAATTTAGCTCTGCCTATTAATCCATACAATAAAACATAGTTGCCATATCTTTGGTAACATGAATTACGTACATCAATGTCATCTTGATCTGGTTAAAGTGTGAATATATCCTTCTTCTTAAATTTTTTTTCCTTTTATATTTATGAATTTAAAAAAGGGCTTTCTCTTTATATTTTATATTTATGGAGGCAACATTTATTGAATAAATGAATATTTAAACTAAAAATAATAGTGAACACATAATAAATCATTTAAACAATCTTTTAAGTTATAAACAGATAATAACTTTGTGTTGTTATTAATTTGTAAAAAATAAACATAAAATGAAGAAATTTTTGCTTCAATTTAAAAATATTACCAAATCTATCATTACAAAGTTACAATTACATTAATTTTAAATATCTATTTTTTTTTTTTTTGTTCCTGATGTTTCTCTTAAATCAACCTTTAACGTAAAAGACTCATTAGAAAAGAAGCAGTGACTCTCCATTAACTTTTTATAATTTTCAAATCCAGCAAGCCTTTTAAACAAAATGGCTTATAAATGTGAATTTCAGCCCTTTTTAATTTAATATTAAAAGCTCCATAAATCAAATATAAAATCAACATTCTTCATTTTTGCAAATGGGTTGTAACTCTAAATATCATCTAATCTCAACTTGTGTAGTTGATTTTAGGTTATTTATTTTCTGATTTATCATTCTAATAGCAAAAATTAATTGAAGGAAGATAAATCTTTGTAGGCAACCCTGGAATGAGATATAAAGGGAGCCAACAATGGTAAGATGAGATAAGCATCTAAATGATGCAAAACATCACCAGGTCACAAAAACAGAATATCAAAAAGGTTAGGATGTTTTCAGTCAAAATTTGATAGAGATCTAGAATATGAATCTGTAGATCTTCTGGAAATTTTTTATCTGGAATGGCTTTCTATCTGAAAGTGTTCACAGGGTAGAAGTAGGTTTCTGTCTTTACAAAATGTAATCCAGGCAACTGAAGGTATGTCTACCTGAAAACCTGAATCTATGTCTACAGGAGGGCAAGGGAGTTTTAATTGATCCATGGTTAATATATTTTTTCAACATATGAAGAAGTACTGAAAATTTTAAATACATTTCCCACAAAACATTTAAATATTGATGAATCAGGATCAGCAATGTCTAAAAAATTGCAAAAGTATTTCTTTACATAGGTAAAGAAAATGTATTACACAGGTAATACATTTACCTGTTATTTATTTATTTTGTGTATGGCACTTATACATAACAACAATTACAGTCAATATTATAAACAAAGATTTAACAAACTAATACATGCTATCGATTCTGGAGTCGCCATCAGGAAATCTTCAGGATTCCCTTCATAAGCTGTCCTAGGGCAAACTTCTGTGATGCGTCTGATAGTTTGATTTTCACCACACTTACAAAGGGGTGTCGGTGTTTTACCCCATTTATACAGGAAATAGGCGCATTTACCTGTATTGTACAGGTATAAATGAAGTATGCAGGTATTGCAAATGTATTTCTTTACATTTTGTTTTTAAAAAACAAAATGGATTATTCATGTTTTTCAAAAGTTAATGATTAACTAGCACAGAAATAGATGTTACAATAGTTATTATATAAACTCCAGAAAACTGGAAAAAAGAACTCATTGATGGGTCACCTGTAGAGATTTTTGGTGTGGCTCAAGATAAAGGATGACTACGAAGATTTATTTGCAATGGCTGAAACACTTTGTTAGTCTTCTAAACTCATCACCAGAAAATAAGATTTTGCTTATTTCAGACAGGTACTCATGCCACAAGAATGTTGAATTTAGTGTCTGATTCTTTCAATGATTAATCAATGATATACACAACAGGCTTAGCAAATTTGAGAAAAAGATTGGGAAATTGGCCCTCTTCCTTCTATTTAAATCACAGATAAAACAAAAAATAAAAGAAAAGAAGACAATGACCAATCGTATTAAATACCGCTTCTTATTTGAAAGAACCAAAACAAAAATGTAAAAGGAAAACTTTTTGAGAAAAGTGAAGAGCACCCATAAAACCCAGGGAAATTTTCTTGAAAAAAAAAACACCTGTATATGAAAGAACATTTTCTTGACAATGCTCCAGAGTAGTTAACATTACCTGTGCTTGTATTGAAGTAGTAAATGAGGATTAAACACCTATGAAAACTGGTTAATGTCATTAATGTGTAAAATGTAGATGCATAAAGAATATGCTAGGATCTCAGTTATAATTAAATTTGCACTTACATTTTACTACAACTGGGTTTATTTTATATGATAATAGATTGTTTTAATGAAATTTTAAGGACATATGCATTTTTATAATCTTAAAGACTTTTTGGATTCTGATATACAGCCAATATTTTTAATGATAATTTTAGTAGTTAACTTTGTTGATAATGCAATTAGTATTTTTTAAGTTTTTCAAATGTTTCTTTTCAATTTAAAACATCTATAAATTTTTTAATAGTAGAATTGACATATAATAAATTTGTTAATATAATTTTAAAATAAATGGCAACATTTATCTTTAAATAATAATTAGCTTTTAAAATGTTCTAAATGCCTATGGAATTTTACATTGATTTAATACACAAGTGTAAAATATAGTAGGACAAAAAAAAAAAAAAAATATGCAATACTGAAAAGAAATTTTGAAACTTTAAATTGAATAAAATTATACGTAAATACAAAGCCATACATCAAAATCCATGTGAGGATAAAAATGGTATGCCATTTAAAACAACTACCCTACTTTATTAGACTAATAAATAAAAATTAATAAAATAATAATAGTAATATGTTCAACAAACTATATATATATATTTTTTTTTTTTTGAAAATTCAAAAAATTCATTAACATATTGACCATTGTGATAATATAATTTAATATTAAATGAAATTTAAACTACCAAAACACATTAAATAAATAAGTTAAATGATAGAACAAAGGAAAATAGCAGGGCTGTTTTTTTTTCAATATCCGATTGTGGATCAAGTAAACAAGAGATAGGCGGGGAGTCAGGTCTGCACGTTGTGCAATTGTGCTGCCCTCTCCCCACCACAATCTCTGCCATTGCCGGCTCCATTGCATCAGTCTGAGCCAAGCTATGGGCAATTGAGCATGGTTGCTATGATCAATGCTCCCCCCAAGTGTGAATTGTGAAGTGTGACATGTTTTCTGCAAGCAGAAGGATGTAGTGCTGCTGAAATCCATCGCAGAATGCGCCTAGTGTACGGTGAAAACTTTATGAGTGATGGTAGTATATGGGAATGGTGTAGGAGATTAGTGATGGTAGTGTACAGGAATGGTGTAGTAGGGCAAATGGATGTCCATGATGAAGGTGGGCAAAGACATAAGTCTGTTTCTACTGTACATCTGGTTGAGCGTGTTGATATTTTGCCTGGTGACAAACAGAAGTTTACAATAAGTGAACTTTCTGTAGAAATTTCCAGGTCTTCTCTGTACACAACTGTGACTAAAGACCTAGTATACCAGAAACTATATGCACGGTAAAATGTTGAGCGACAATCACAAAACATAGCAGCATCAGCCTTAATGTTTCTCACATGTTGTTATAACGAGGGGAAAGAATTTTTAGTCTATTGTTACTAGCAATGAGACTTGAATCCGGACAATCCAGAAACCAAAGAACAGTCTAAGCAATAAATACACACTTCTTCTCCAAACAAGCTGAAAAAATTCAAACAGACACTGAGAAATAGGACAGTAAGGCTACAATTTTTTGGGACTATAAAGGTGTCTTGTTGGTGGACTTTGTGAAACAGAGGACAACAATAACAAAGGAAGTTTATTGTGAATCTTTACATTACCTCCACAGAGCGACCCAGAACAAACAGAGGACAACAATAACAAAGGAAGTTTATTGTGAATCTTTACATTACCTCCACAGAGCGACCCAGAACAAACAGGCATGCTCGTCCGGCATGGTTTTGATCCACGACAGTGCATGAACACACTGTGCCGACATGATGCAAGACCTTCTCGAACAATTCAAGCGGGAAGTTTTCGGCCAACCACTATATAGTCCAGACCTAGCACCTAGTGATTTTCACCTCTTTCAAAAATTGAAGGCAAGATTGGGCGAACAACACTTCGCCACCAACGAAGAACTTCAGGAGGCTGTCAAGACGTACCTTACCTCACTGGGGGTAAACTTCTTTGAAGAAGGCATCGGCGGAAAGCTGGTGTCATAATACAAGTGCCTCAATAGTTGGTGATTATATAGAAAAATAAGTTAGATATTACTACTACTACTCAACTTTTAGTAATAAACTCATTTTATTATGTCAATGTATCTTTTTTTATAGCCCATAGAAGGTTAAAAAAAACAGCCCTCTGTATGATGTTTTAAATATTGTATCAATCCAGTTCTGGACAACAGAATTTGTATAGTCATCCATAATAAATAACAAAATTTTCAAAAATAATTCTGATAAATTAACAAATCATATATAAATATGTTGTAATATAATTATAGAATTTGATAGCAACTGAAAGTGTGGGATCCTGCAAAAGTCGATTCTTGGAATTAATATGGTAAATTTAACTTACCTAATTACTGTTTTGGTGGTTTATATTTCATTAAAAAAGATTAAATTAGTATTTTACAGTTTCTACTTCTCATATGCACAAGCTTAACTCTATCATGGCTACAGTTGCTTTGTATGAAAAATTTTCATAATGTGACTTGTTTCACATAAATATTTCATTTGTTCATCTGTGTTATTAGTACAATATCTGCATGCAATATCTGAAAATTTCATTAGTTACATCATTAAAATACTAATTGATTACAAATACATACAGTTTATTTTACTTTATTTTGAAAATAAATAATTTTTATCTTATAGTAAAATTAACTATTTTTTTTTGCAATAATTTTTTTAATAAAATATATTTCACTTTATACAGCTTTATGTTTCTTATTAATTTAAATACAAACTCTAATGCTCCTTATCTAAAAAAAACATATATAAATAAATCTTGAAAACTAATTCTTTTATGATTATAAAATATAATTAGAAATTTCTGTAACGGTTTCTAAGAAAATATGAAATACTGTATGTTATATTTATTTATATGATGAGCATATACTTTTATTAAATTTCTATCAAGAGGCCACTGATGTGATAACTGATAAATAGCAATCAGTAGGTGTTACACTAGACAGGTTATGAGGATTCTGCTAATCTTTTCACACAATATAATTAAAAAGGTTATTAAATAGAAAAAAAAGGTTGTTAAGATAGAAAGACCTAGGTACCAGGGACCTTACAGTGGTTCTGGAGGCTACATAGAAGAAAAAAAGGTACCAGGGACATCTCTCAAATGTATTTTTCCAATTATATTAATTTACATAAAATGATAATTATTTTACTGAACTTAATCATTTTAAGATTCATATTATTCCTCTTATTGTTAAATTATATTAATATAAATCATGTAGTACAGAATATTGAGATTAGATATACCTTACCTTAATTTTACCATAAAGTACTTTTGGAGGATTCCACATCCTCAGTCATGATTGAAATAATCTAGTTAAACTGTATAATAACTAAAAAAATAAAAACTAAAACAATGAAAACTGCATATTAATTAATTGTACGAGTGCTATCTATTGTAGTTTTTATAAGTCAATCTCTCTCAAACAATGTCTGATGGTTTATCAAATTGAAAACTTGTTTGAATTTATAACTGTAATATTTTTCTAATATATTTAATTTTATATCATCTTTATTAATTTCTAAATTAATAAGAAATTACAATAAAATAAATGTCACTATCTTTATTAATATATATGATATAAAATTAAATGCATTAGAAGAATATTACAGTTATAAATACAGACAAGTTTTCAATTTGATAAACCATCAGACATTGTTTAAGAGAGATAGACTTATAATAACTGCAACAGATAGCAGCACTCGTTAGTAAATTAATATACAATTTACATTCTTTTAGGTATTTTTATTTTTAATTTTTATTATGCAGTTTAACTAAATTATTTTAATCCTGACTAAGGTGAAGGATCCAATGAAAATACTTTCTTGGTAAATTTAAGGTAATATATGTCTTATCTCAATATTCTGTACTACATGGTTTATATTAATAAAATTAAAAATACAAAATGATAATATATTTTTTAAATAATAATTATATACAAAAAATATTAATTTATATTAATTTACATATTTTATACATAATCAATTATTAGGTTATTTCCTCAGTATCATAATTAAAAATTAAATGTATATATATAAATATAATTTAAGCACTAATAAAATAATATGATATGCGCTAATCTCTTTAAATCAAAATAAATAAATATAAACAAAGACCTTTTGAGTTAAAATAGTTTATCAAACACACTAATGCTACAGATATAACAAAATGGAATGTATCCAACACATAAATATATATTTAAAATAAGTATTAAGGTTAATTTAGTAAAATATTTTATAAGAAATTTGATATATATGTTTACTTACTTTCCTTAGCATGTGTTAGCAGTAATAGAAGTAGTGGTAACATTTACTGTATTTTATAATAATATTAAATGAAATATTTAAATAGTAAAAAATATTATTCTAAATTTAACTGTGTTTCACAATAATTATAATATTTTACGATACAATAATAATTAATTAATTGACAATTTTATTAAAATACTAATATTACTGAATTATAGCTTATTTATTAATTGTAGATGGTATTTTATTATTCTGTATGAAGTAACAAAACAATTGAATAAATTTATACAGATTAATCACCGAATAAAAATTTAAGTAAAAAAAAGGGTTAATACCAATGAATCAAAAACAACTAAGGATTAATCAAAATATATGTATGAAAATAATGTTTTCAAAATATTAACTGCATATATATAATCGAAAATCACAAAATTTATCATGAATAATCTCATAGTCATTATAAAAAATTTCTGTTAAGAGACAGTCATATAAAAGGTTGATTATGATTAAAATCATAAAACTTAGCTGCCATAACCAACATCAGAAAATATACAAAGTAATTACTATTTTTTATACATATATAAACAATAGGTTAATAGAAAACTACTGTAGTTTAATCCTTCCATTATATATTTATATTCTTGTTTCTCTCCCTAAAATTCAGATTAAAAAAAAATCACCAGTCTCTTTCATCGTTTTAAGTTATTACCTAAGTGAACCTTTTGGGAGCGGGATCAAACATTTGTTGTCAGAGGTAAAAGTTCTTGTTGATTATAAACTGCTTCCAATAGACTTGTATCTGTCTATATTTCACGTTTCCTTTATTTTCATCAAAAAATTATAAACAGAGCGTGTTTTAATATCTAATAAAATTAGCTTTTCAAATATACAAAAGACAAAAATAAAATAGTAAACATAATCAGTTAGACCTTGATGAAAAATAAATGTACGGAAAGACCAAAATGTTCCATGCATTCTATATAAAATATAAACATACTTTACATCATCCCTTTACATCTATAGCATCTTCCTTTTAATAATTATGCATTATAATCTAAAAGCTGCATTCTTTTTAAATATATATGCGAATCAAAAAGAAAATACACTTTTTTGACGTTCAAAATATTCTGGAATAGTTGTGATTTAATTAGATAATCCAAAAAGTAAAACTACACTTGGTTAGTCTATATTAAACTATAAAACCAATTTTATTAACCCTTTGCCAGTCAAATATGCGTTCTCTGGGCTGCACTTTTTATAAGTATTAAAGTTTCAAATAATCTGATGGCGATATCTTCTAGGCAAGCTAGGTATTCTCATTTGAGTGTATTTGCAACAAGTTTGGCTTTTATCTTGTAAGTAGATATGTACTCCAAGAGAGAGAGTGTTGAATATGTCACTTCTTTGTACTGTGGACCTAATACTGCCATGCATCTTATAATGTAAGCAAATTTATTCATCCTTAATTTATTTAAAAACTTAAAGTGTTTTTGCAGTATTACACTAATAGTATTCTTTCAAAAATTTTCAACTAATATTGCTTTAGAAAATTCAAATTTCTTCATTTTCTATTTCATTTGTTCTTTCTGTTACAGGAAGAGAAATTACAGATCCAGAGGACATTTATTCCTCCTGAGAGAACTTTCAGATGAATAAAACACTACCAACATTTCAGATTGTGATATTGACGATCAAAATGATGTAGATTTCAAAATTGAAGCTATTGAATTGGAAAACCACTAAAGTGATTCAGAGCAATCCCAGGATGAAAATGAGAAAAACGATGAGTATATAGACATTGAAGGAACAGATTGTAGATTCTATCTTGGAAAAGACTTAGAAACATTACGGATGAAATTATTAATTAATAATCCTCTATCATTACCGGCTAAAAAAAAATCCAAAAATATTATCAAAGCATTTCCTCACCCAAAAAGAAATGCATGAATTACTCCTACAGAATTAGATGCTTTCTTACATTTTATCACTCCAAATACGATTGATAATATTGTTGTAAACACAAACAAGTATACTGATAAAAAATAAACTGACTGATAATTATTTAGGACTAGAGACTAAATATACATCTCTATCAGAAATTATAGCATTATTTGGTAGACTTTTTCTAATCGCAGTGAAGAAAGGTAATCAAACAGATGCTACAGAGCTTTGACACTGGAATGACACATTTTGGAAATAATTTTAGCTATAAGAGATTTATTTTTCTACACAGATGCATAAGATTTAATGACATAACGACAAGGCAAGAATATGAGAAGGTAGACAAACCTGCAGTAATAAGAGACTTTCATAGATCGTTTGTTTCTAATTACAAAAATAATTATAATCCCATAAATTCATTACAATAAACAAAATGCTTGTCGCATTTCATGGTAGGTGTGGCTTTATTCCGTACATATCTAACAGGCCAGCAAAATATGGTCTGAAATTATAGGCCATGTATGACAGCAGAACCTTTTATATTTGTAACATAGAAATATATCGTGGAAAATATGTAGACGGTTCATTTTTTAACATCAAATAAGCCAGTTGATATAACTAAGAGAATGGTTGAACCAATTCCTTCATCCAACAGAAATTTAACCACAGACAATCGGTATAGTAGATATGCTGCAGCTTGCTATTTATTTGAAAATAAGTTAACCTTTCTTGGTAGATTAAGAAAGAATAAAGTGTAAATACCCCCAGAATTTCAAGTAGATGAATCTAGACCAATATGATCTAGTTTGGCTCCCAATATGACATAACTCTTATTTCTTATATAACTAAGAAAAAGACGACAATTATATTATTATCCACACTGCATGACAAGATCAACGGTGATTGATGAAATCAAACAAACCTTTAATTATTATGGATTATAAATGAACAAAGGGGGGGTCAATACGGTTGACAGATGTGTTCAATCTACAGTACATCAAGGAGAACTAGGTGCTGGCCTATGATTATTTTTTTCCGGGAACTAGATATATGTGGAATTAATGCCCAAAGAATTTTTTCCTGCAATAACCCACAGCAGATTTGCAGATGAAATAAATATTTAACTAATATATCAATGCAAATGATGGCAGAAAACCTAAAAGTCAGAGGTCAAATTTTGATTCTTCCGAAGGATATTTTAATTTTTTGCCAAAATTCAAAGCTCTACCGAAAGCAGAAACAGAAACTGTGCAAATGAATTTTTTACTTCTGTAAGAAAAATAAAAATAAAAAAAACAAGTATAACATGCCACAACTGCAAAAGTAATGTCTGCTGGAATCATAGCCTCCATGAAGTGACTTGTAATCCATTCCATCACAGCAAGAAACAAATGAAGATGGAATGAATTTTTAAATTTATATGTGTAACTTATTTGTCAGAAAATTGAACATTAAAAATTTTCCAATCTGCACCAGAAAGAATCAGGTAGTAGCATTCTAAACACTAAAATAAGGAGAAATGCAAATGGCTCAAGCCATATTTAATAAATTGGTTCATGTAGGTCATAAAAATTAACAAAGACAAGTGTAATTTCCTATTGAATGTGTAATTGAACGCCAATAGCCTTAAACAGTAGTAATATTCTTACCGATCAACACTACCTGAAATAAGGAACAAATAATTAATGCTAGAAGTGATAGGAGTTGATTTTAATAGTTTTGACTAGTTACTAAAACAATTTTTTAAATTTTTTCATGATTTAACTTTACCACCATAAAATTTTTCTCACGCATAAGTGCAGTTTTATCACTTCAGAATAGATTGCAAGAACAATTAAAATATGTAGGTACATCTTTATCTTCACAATCTTATTTTTATTGTTTTCCATCAGCTTATGCTTTCATAGATTACTTACTGTTTTGCTCACTGATTAGTTATTTAAAATATATTTAAGAGTTTACCCATATTTTTATAATTTACTTACAAGACATCCTTATAATAATATAGATAGATTACAATACTTCTGATTCGTAAGGTAAAAAGCTTTTTGATTACTTTACTTTGAGTATTATTATTCTTAATTTAATGTGGGTTCAAAGTAATATAAAAATTCAAGAAAACAATACTTATAGAGAAAGATATAGCTGAACGAATGATTTTTTCTAAATCTTCTTTCACATGTAACTTCAGGAAATGAATTACCAGTTTATTGTTTGATTTTATGGAAGGATCCAAACACCGGCTAAACTTTACAGATGAATGAAATGGTATACCAATACTACCTAAAATAAGTTTTCTCAGGGCTATTTGAAGGCTTAAGAATCAAAAACCAGCTTAGCCTCCTGAAGAAAGGTTATCTCAAAATAAGTTTAACTCTAATTTTAATAATAAAATGGATACATAACAGTTAGTAAGGTTTGGTTAAACAGATTGCAGGTCTATGCCCAGTGACCCAGTGTGGAGGTGACAGAAGAAGCAGTAGTTAGTCAATAAATTAATAAAAATCTTTCTACTTTAGACATTTTGCGTTAATAAAGAGCAAAAAAGAAAGAAAATAGATTTAAATTACACCACAGTAAAGAGCAGAGCATTTTTACACAAAAGGGTGACAAAATTTTTATAAAAATCATCCATTTTAAATGTTATACTATATATAAACCAGTAATTGACAGGTAAATCTTCAAAAACTAAACTTTATGAAAATGAGTTGTAAGACCAAGATAAAAACATCCAAATGATATTAATATCTTTATTCTTTATAATATTTCAGAAATTCCTTATCCGATAAAATATATAGTAGAAAAATAAGAAAATTCTTGGACATTTTTAATGCATATACTTAGCACTACTATGAAAAGAAAAAAAATTGCCACCCTTCAATCCTCTTAAAAGAGGCTAGGGATATAATCTTATCAAATCTATTAAGCGAGCAGGTTATGATGTATTATCAACAAAAAACTGTTGTTTTAATATTTTTAAAAAACAATTACTTGAGGGATAGAGTAAAAACTTATGAAAAAATTGCATCAGTATAAAATTCATATCATATAAAGAAAACAAGCAGGAGTATGTTGTTTTCAAGAGATAGGTCTTCAGTTGTACTTATGTTTTAATAGGAAAAAATAATATAATACTGTACTGTATAAGATTTCCTCGAGATTTCAAAAACAATTTGCATACTCCAATTTTATACCAGGAGGTAAGCTTTACGTAAAATTCTTTTTTCTAAATTATAAGTGACAACTTTAAATTCAGTTTGATTTAGTTACAATTAATCGTTTAAAATCTACAATCAATAATATACTTGAAAAATGATTTTGATATGTTTGTAATCAATAAATTTATAAAACTGACGATAATATAAACAAAAAATGTACTCGACAGTATATTTTGGTTATGTTACAATTATATTATTTTCCAATTAATTATATACAAAACAATTTTAAATTGTATTTGATGTAATCAATTTCTTAAAATATAAATTTATTTATAAAATGTACTGCAAATTAACCCTTTTGGGTCGTGGTTTGTTTTATTCAATTTTTGATAATCACGTCTATAACCGTGTTTAATTTATAGGTTTGCTACAAATTGAATATTTTTAATACCTTATAACATTTAACATGGTTTATACCACTAATTTTTTCTTCTTATTTTGCTTTTTTTACAATATGGCACAAAACAACATTAGGCTTTTTTAACATAAACTGTTTCATTCTAAAAGTTTCATCACTTTTTATTAAATTTTCTGTTTTGTTTCTTTTAACCTTGTATGACAAACAAAACTTTTAACTTTAATGCTCAGCGAGCTTTAATTTATTTATAACATTAACGGTTTAAACATTTTACATAATTAGATTTTATGTTCATTTTCTTTAAAATATTCTCAGTTTCTTGAATATAGATGGACAATAGAAAGACAATAATAAAAATTAATTTTTTTAATTTAATTGAAATTTTACAGTTACATATTTTTGTTTAAAACGTAATCAATCATCAATCAACATTAATCCAAAACAAAAACATTTAATACAAAAATGTAATTATTTTTGGAGTTAACAAAAATTATTACAAAGTTTGTGCCAGAATTATAAAACGCAAAAGTTTCATCGTCCCAAAAAAGTTAAAAAGAAACATAATAAATTGGTTTGGTTAAATGTACAAAAGTTTTTGAGTGAGTTAATTACATTTTTACAAATTATAACAACAAACACCAATCATTGTTGTTAATAAATATTAATAATATATATGAATAATTAGTTATAGGAATTTTATATTTTAAAGGCTGACATACTGCACAACATAATTATTCCAAAATTGTACATGAAAAGTACTAACGAGAAATATATAATTTATTAAATATAAAATGTTTATAATAGTAGATTATCCTAAGTCAAAAATTAAACATAGATGGAAATCTTCTTTTTAAATAACACAATAATAATATATTCTTAACATTTAGTAAGAAAACCTTTTAAAAATTCTGAGATAAAAAAAGGGTAAGCAGCAGCAAATAGATAATATGTATATGAAATATTAAAAAGAATTACCATACCATTCACATACATGAATAAAAAAACCATTTTTTAAACATTAAAGAAGGAAGCTCAGATAAAAATAAACTATATTGTTTTCTTTTAATCTTAAATTTGAAAGAAAATAATTATTATAATACCAGGCATTCACTCAATTTAATCAAACAATAATTTATTATAATAAAAATTCATAAATTTGTGCTAAGTTTATTGATTTTTCATTTACAAGTCACAAAAATTGTTCGTGTAAAAATTGAATAACCTATGCAAATAATCCCAGTCGATGAATTTTAGCAGATAGGAAATTATGAAGAATAAATACCAACGGTTTTGGACAGCATTCCAAGTCTAACTCCTGTAAGGAAGAAAAATAAATTAACGACAAATGATTATCAAACAATTTCTTACTTATAATAATTATTTAAAACACATCCACTGAATCTTACATTTATAATGGTAACTGAATAATCTAATATATATTAACAGCGATTCTATAATTACATGAAAACTTTCAGTTCTTGTAAACGGTTTAATAATAAATTTTGTACATTAAATGACATAACAAAACGGTTGTAGATGGCTTGACACGAGATAAAAGTAACCCTAAAGCTGGAATACAACCTCCAAGAATAACAACATCTGATGCCGACCTTACTTGAAAGATTACACTTTCTTTTGCTAAATAGACTGATATACATCACAATTACCCGTTCCGTCCGGTTTCTCTAGTTTACACAGAGATCCAATGCCGACTCAAGAAGATCAAGCTGACTGATGGTCTCCGTGCACATCAACTCGTACTTTGAGCGATCATAAAGAACACGGTAAGCATCATCCAGTTGTCCGCACTGAGGATACATCCAAGAATCAACCAGGCTGAATATCTGCAGTCTGTCCCTGAAAGCACCGTGGCCAAAAAGAAATTCCATCACATATTTATTAGGGTGTACCCAAGAGGTGTGTAGCAAATTTGGAAAGAGATCGTGCGTAAAACGCCCACCCTTCGTCTCATCCCATTTAGCCTGCCACAAGGCATTGCCATATTGTTCAATCTCTCAAATTTTATCTGAAGTCAACTCACCAAACTTCTTAGCAACATAATGCAGTTGCTTCTCAGATGCGATCAAATCTATCTGCTTCACATCTGCGATCACCAAGATTGCCTCCTCAGAAATAGTACAGTAACCACCCGTTACCGTTAACAAAGTAAAGCGTTGAACCCTCAATAATATGTCCTGATAGCTTTTATATTTTAGCCTATTCATCCAAACAGGTGCCGCATATAGCATAATAGCCTTGCAGACTAAAACCTTAAGCCATACCCACGGGTGGTATGCGGTCTCTCCAGCTTCATTATCATCAAGCAGTAAATCATCAAGTAATTGTGTAGAATTTCAGACTTGTCTGAAACTACAAACCTGGTCGAGAGAGTAGACAGAAAGCACTTCGTCTTTTGTGTCCCAAGACCCTATATACCGTGGCCCAGGGATCCTTGTTTGCCTGCTCATGAATAAAGGAAAACCAGGAATCCCTCTTTGCAGTCTGAACTGTATGATAATGAGATATCTATATTCAGCTCAAGGACTGCTCACCATTCCAGATCACCCTCATGCTGAGACACTCTTTGTAAACGGTAGACAGCTCTATTTAAGGCTGACAACTCCTTACTCCACCACGATGCAAACCTCTCTCGACCTGAACTACAGGGAATTGAACACTCAGAAGCACCAATAAAAGCCGCTGATACAAACCCTCTACCAGGTCCTTCAGATGCAAAACAACCATATTCCAATCCAAAAGGAAAATTAAGATTCTGGTTGAAAGAAAGTTAACAGATTTCCTCCAGTCAGTATACCTGTACAAGAAATGACTCTGCTGAACCGGAATGTTACATCGGTAGCACTCTCTTAAGCCACCAACAATCTCACAGACAATCAATCGATGAACACTTGAGGAATCATCAACTACCTTCCATTTACAAACATTGGCAGGAATAGATCTATCAACGGTAACATCGATATTCATTCCACCAAACAACTGACGCCCATCTACCATACCTGCGTAGGTGGGCAACTCACCGGTACATTATATACCTGTAGACCATACTGGGCTAAAAAGCCCTTTATTAATTCACTGGCATTATCAGTGGAACTGTTGTGCCACATTTGTGACTTAGCATTAACATCTGCACCAATAAGGATTGGACTAGAACCAGAGAATCGTAGGATTTTATCTCAGACCTCAAGATGACGATCAGCAGGATCTCTATACTGGAAATATGAGCTAGCAACATACAGATGCAATTTCTGAACATCCACATGTACAACAACATGATGAATATTTGAGAGCTGCCGAATGAAAACACAATCAAGTTCCTTTCTGCACATAACAGCGGACATGCTATTTGAACCGCAATAGAATTTTCTTACAAAAAAAAACTGGCAGATCACTGGACAAAAACAACATCTAACCTTTTACATAACACAATCTCACCAAGCTCAATATGAACTACGTAAGCACCCTGTACATTTAATTGACCAACTCTAACCATTTAACGATAGATAATTGTAATAAATATTGAGAATTCTCAGATAACACCCACGATCTTTGCTGTTTACAGTGAGTGCCTGTGATCCTTCCACAGACATTTACAATTAACACAAGTTGGACCCTCTGACTTCTTTGGACACTCCTCACGGTTGTGTCTCTTTTCTCTATAATGAGCACAGAGTACAGGATGATTGTAGAACTTAGTCCTCTGACCATTTCTGTAGCACTTAAAACATCATTGTACATCTAAATCAGAGGTTCCCAAACTTATTTTTCTCATAGACCACTTTCAAAATTCTGCTGGTTACGGTGGACCCCCTGCAGTTACATTTCTACCATATTTCCTCCAATTTCGCTTACGAATTGTGAACCCCCATTATTTTGTCACGCCAACATAGACCCCGTCTCCCGTGGACCCCTGGGGGTCCACCTGGACCACTTTGGGAATCAATGATCTAAATACTCCTTGACCTTACAAGAAGAGAAGTCGACAAACAATCTGCCGTCTGCAGTGAAGATGACAAAAAGTTTAGAACTTACCTCAAAAATACCGTGGTAGCACTCTGTCTTGTGACTACCTATTTAAACAGTAATTGACATTCGGAATTTAATGTAGCCTTGTCCATCAGAGTATTTTGCTCCCTAATGAGAGCCATCAACTCTTCCTCAGACAACCATCGATCTATGTCATCAACTATTACTTTTGGATACCTCTTGCCTTTAGGGTCGACTTTCATGTCAAATTTTCTGATTCTGAGGTTGTCTGAGATGACCTGTCCTTGTCATTAGCACTGATGACTAACCCCTTTTTCGTTTCTGTAATGCTCTGAATTTTCAGGTTCTGCCTCTTTTGTCTAAGGATGATATGAAACTTGTCCTTCATCTCTTTGCTTGTTTTTGAAGCTGACCCCTCCTTTAGGTTGACAAACACAACCTCTGGCTGTTTCTGGGGCAGACTGGTCTCCTGCTTTTCTTTTAGCACCTCAGCATACTGTTTACACTGAAGCAATCCCTGCTGCAAGTCTGAAGTAGGGGCAGGAACCATCTCTCGTACCACTACTTCTTTTGCCAGCCAACATATACAGGGATATATTCATATCCCTTCACCAAGGCTTCAACTACAGGTTTTAGTTCCTTAATGTTGGGAATAACCTTACTCTGCAAAGAGGCCGATGAATTTTTAGAGTCGCTGAAAAATTGGAGAAGAATGTCACACTTTTCCTGAAAGGCCCGCGTAAGCAGGACCAAATCTCCAACACTTCCATCCAACACCTTTACTAAACTCTTCAATGATTAATTGATCCCTGTCTTTAATGCCCCACGAGGTACCTGAAGTACCCACTCATGACTCTTCCTCCCCAGAAGAACAAGATTTGTAATGCCTAACCTCAATCGCTTCCAACGCCGTTTGATCTGCTTGGACTTGCCCCTTCTTCCCATAGTTTCAAACATTTCTGAAATCTCTGAAATTGAATTATCTGAAATGGATGAACCCACAAATACACACTAATGTTATAAAAAAATAACAATCAATGGAGAAAAACAAAGTATGTTAACAAAATAAAGTCGGCCAATAACAAACAAGTAAGCACAAAAAGCACCCGATGGGAAACAGTGTAAATGAAGTCGTTGCCTAGTGGTTCCTAATAAACAAAACAAGAAAACAAAATAAATTAATAACTTAAATACAACTAAAAAATAAACTATCTTAGTCATTCCAAGTCACCACATATAAATAGATAAATATATCACTTATCTAGCACAAAGTCTAGATAGCCATAAGGTTACCTAAACAACTAAAATTACACAAATAAATATTATATTACCTTAAACACTTAAAATCAAAACAAAAACAAAAAAAAAAAAATTAATCCATTATGAAAGTATCAAATAAAGATACTTTTGAATTCAACTGAAAAAAAACGTAATTGTAAATAAATTTGTCAGAGCCTACACAATCCAATCATCCTAGCCTACGTTGCATGTTGAAGTACCCCCCGCAGTGTCAGGTCGGCATTGGTTGTCTCTGCCAGTGCGGTCAAGGCAATTCTCCCTGAGTAATCTGATGCTGGACCTGTTGATCAGCCTGGCGGCCACGGTGCTTGGAGCCTGGCAAGCTGGGGAAGATAGCACCTGCGCCTACTCAGCGGTTCACAGGTTACCTCAGCAGCCCGGCAAGGCCTGGTGCTCCGTTGGGAATGTTGGCATCTGCCAGGAGGTCCTATGTTGAGCCAGCCAGGGAAATTCTTCCATCTTCTTCTCCAGGTGGTGGTCAGCGACAAATTAATTTTCACAGTAATGACACTGTCTTATATAAATGGCAAAGCGTGATGGGGGTTGAGCCAATGTGGTGGGGTATTATGTTGCACGATCAGCTGGCTTGGTGGAGAATGGTGCTTGTGCAGGTGCATAAATATACTGTACTCCCATTGACATTTGAATGGCCAGCATTGTGCTCGCCAATATGAAGCTCAGTGTGTATGCGGCAACAAAATACAAAAAAATTATAGTTTCAAAATAAATAGATAAATAGACAAACAACCATCTGGGTAGGTTTGTTTACAAACTGTTAGACAATACAGGATTGTGTTTCTTTTTTTGTACTCTTATTATGGGAGCTAAAAGCAGCAAATATATTTTCTAACAGTTAAATGGTTGTAATTCTTGTGTTTTTTCATAAAGAAAGTTTTTACTTTCTGTAAAAGTTTCTTGAACATAATCTTAATGATGTAAAAAACTAAATTTCATACAAAAACAAATTTATACCATCACTTACTATCTCTCCTTCATCTCCACCAAAATCCAACCAAAGGATTCTGGTACCATCATCGGCTGATGTTCTCAATCGTTCAAACGGAAAACTCCACAGGGTCTTTGGTTCTCTATTTGTGCCAGGTGCTTCTAAAAGACTAAATCCATCTTCAAAATGTAGAATAAGCTGACAGGGTTGACCTTGCCATATACATCCTATTAAATAAAATCAGATTGGATTAGAATTCAATACAAAAATTTCATAGTTTTTTTTTTAAATTCAAATCAGGTGAAAACATTTTTAATGATGAATTTCAACAAATAGCATAATGCTTTTGTTGATAAATGAATGCAGTCTGAAAATGCAACAACAGGCTTACCATTCTAGAATTTCAGAAAACAAAGCATATAAATTGAACTTGAATCCTTCTAACAAAAAATTCAATATTTAACTAACGCTCAATGTATAGTGAACTTAAATTGTGGTTTTACTATGCAATTTTTAAAAATATGCTTTACAATAGCCGTAAAATATAATTTTGAACTATCCTGATCCACCCATATCAGAGGCAGACTTTTTGAGAGTTGATCTTGCAGAACCCTTCATTTCGTTTTTCTTGGAGAGCTACCATGGCAGTTGAATAAGCTGCTGTCCTGTCAATCTGTGGCTCATACTCCACAACTTCTAATAGACAATAGGACAGCAGATTATTCTAGGCCCCTGGTAAAGTTTTGTAACATATAAATATCATATAACATAACAAACAAGCATACTTCTAATATTAAATGTTAGTATATAACAGAGCATACAAACTCTTTATGTACATTTTATAAGTAAAATGCAAAAAAAAAACTAGTATGCAAGTGTTTGTGTGTTTGAAAGCTTACATACATGATGCACGTTATATAGTTCACCATACGATCCTCTCATCTGATGCCCAACTTACAACAAACATAAGATGTGAGACTCAATAAATTATGATAAGATGTCCATTATTATAGTTTAAGAATTGAAATTTTAAAATGATGAATTATGATTTAGAATAGAATTAAATTTTTATTTTCACTAATTTTTAGTTTCTTACTATTTATATTATAATTAAGACTGTGTTATTTTCAAAAATGTGTTATGTGTTGTATTTAAAGATTCCAGATATGTATATCACTTTAATCTGAGTGATGTTAGGTTCAATTATAAATTAATTAAAAAATTACTGAAAAAGATTACAGAATCAATTACAAATTACTGAAAAAAGCTATTAAGTTTATCTTAAAGACTAGGAATTAAGAATTTATTTTCAATACAATTAAATTATTTAATATTTAAAATTCAACATCTTTTTTGAATATGTGAGTTTTGCTTCATCTAAAAGTTGGCAGTAATACGCATAATTCACTGTACGACATTCATGGAGAAAATCAACATGCAGAACTCCTTTTAAAATCAAAAAATACTGTGGCCAGAACCTTTCCGGCTGAGAGTTGAGTTCCACATTTCATCACAGGTCATATAATTCGATGTAAAAAAAATTCTCCTTCAGCTTGGTAACAACTCAACAACCGTTGGCACAACTCTAGCCGATAGAGCTTCTGACCTTCGATGAGAAGATGAGGGACCCATTGTGCTGCTGCTTTTTTAAATTCAAGCTTGCCAGTAATGATTACCTGAGCACTACCACAGCTTATTCCGATCTCAGAAGTAACTTCTGCAATTGGTAATTGACGGTCATCCTCGATAAAGCAACAAACCACGAGAACATTTTCAGCAGTAGCACTTGTCCATGGATGATATTGGTGACCTTCATTTTCAACTAGTTCCCATCCTTCCGAAAACTGCTTATTTTAATCATACACTTAAGCATTTTTTAGTGTTGTTCCCGAACAGTGCCTGAAGTGTTATCAAAATTTTGGATGATTTCACACCCTCTGTCATGAGAAATTTAATAATAATACTTTGTGCAATGCGCATTGATATCTCCTGCTTTGACATTGTGATACTGACTAGAAAAAAGTAGTGAGCTGGCTTTCTATGAATGAGATCCTCTCCACGCATCCCTACGTACAATACTGAGAAGCCATGACTCTCTCCATTAGTGGTGCATCAACGACAACAAAAATTCTGGTTTATATTTGATTCATCCTTGTAGAATGCATATAAAGTAAAAATTGCTTAAATAATTATATTTAAAAATTCTTCTTTTACAGTCTTTTTTATTAATTTAGTCTTTATAAATGATAAGACAACTTTATGATAATACTGGAATGTAATGTAATATTGCAACAAATGCATGGAATAAATCCATCACATACAGTAGTAATCTATCCTCACTCTTTACAGGAAAATCTTTCACTAATCTACCCATATAAAGGACTTAAATCTTTTGCTCAACTGACAATTCATTTCCTCAAGAGATTTTCTTAAACTATTGAACACAGTATTTTTAGTTCAAATTGATTTTAATATATACTTTAAAAATATAAAGTATAGAAACTAAAAGCATGTTTGATTTGATCCTTTACAATTTTTTTTTTTGTCAGAACTATATTATACAATTAACCTTAAAAATAGGCTTGAGAAGAGCATGCTTAGAGTTGCAAATTACAAAGAACACTTTACTTGAATGAGAATAATTACAGAAATTTATTAATAGAGAATTTTATAAATGGTTCTAAAAATCACAAAAGTCATTGGTGAATAACAGAATAGGACATAATACCGATCTATCACTGAATTAATGAGTCAAAAAAAGAAATCAAAGTTGTTCTGTGATAATTATATACACTAGTTAAGGACAACAACACAAACATTTTCAGATGAAAGCAGTTCAACATGTAGCTCATTTTATAAAATCAATATGAAACAGAATTATTACAGTATTTTTTTGTTTATTTATTTTACTTTAATGATAATTTGTAAATTTATCACAACGGAACTTAAAAATGGTTCATTTTATCTAAAGTAATGTAAGGCGTGATACAAAAAAATTCTCTCAAAGTAATAGTGATCTTTGAAAGTCAGTATGACTACAGTCTCATTCTGTACATCGGGTCCTGTACTTAATTATTGTTCATGCATATGAGTATATTTACAATTTCACTACACACCACAAATAAGAGATACCCTTGAAATCTCTGTTAATCTTGGGAAATCTGTGTTGGACACCTTGAAATTATAAAAAAAGGCCAACGAAATGAAATAATGAGCAAACAAAGATCTTTTGAGTGGTACTCATGTTGGTAAGATGGACAGAACATTACTAGAAGATGAAGAGAGGTCAGTCAGGACTGTCTTAAGCATACAATTCCCCAAAAAATGAAAAAAATTAAGCAGGTAATGTGTAAGGATTGTTGGATCTTCATAAAAGAACTTTACTATAATATTCTGAGGCATCTCAATGTGATAATTTGAGATAAACAATTTGATCTATAGTGTGAGTGCTATCAGATGTAACAAAAAGACTGTTATTACACAAGAGATTCAGTGCTGATTCACAAAAGGTGTTTGATATATTTAAAGAAAAGTACGTCGTTAAGGAAGATCTGATAATTCTAAGAGTAGGAAAAGGACTAGGAGCAATGTACAACTGCACAAGTATATTAATTCAAAGTGATGGTAACCAAATTTAAAGTAAGGTTTTTTAAAAACCTTTCAAAACTTTATGATCACATCTCATAAATAGTATGAACAACAGTGGCATCGAATGTTAGCAAAGAAATTTTTAATATGTAGCGTGTATGTAAATACAGAGACAGACTATCAGTTTGAAGACATATATGTTTATTATTTTCCATATTTTGGTTAGTTTATGTTAACTGATCACCTTAAAAACATTTATCCACTCATAAATTATTTTGGTTTTGTACATATTGCAATACTTGATTTAAAATTATAATACTTGCATTAAAATTTATAATTTTTTAAATTGTAATAATAATTACTTACTGCATGCCAGCTCTCTCTGTTGTTGAACACTATTATGACAACCCTGTACTAACATGCGAGCCCAATTTGCCAAATCTCTATGTGTTTCTGCACGTAAATGATGTGTAATAACACCTTCTGATGTACCACAACGTACACTGAACACTATAACATCCGTCTGTCGGCTTGAACTTACTAATCTGATAAACAAAGAAAATTTAAATACTTATTTACCATTACCGATTAAAAAAAGCAATGAAATTCAATACTTACAAACAATGTTACAAATTTATTCTACTCTATCACTGGTTAAGCTAAGAATAAAACTTCTACAAAATAATCTCAAAAGTACAAAAAAAAAGCTCTTATCAACAGTTTCATGCAGAAAGATTAGGTAATAAGATTGACTTATTACCTATCTTTTTTCTTTCCTTTACTTTCAAGGAAGAATTTACAAACCATTTAGAAATAACAAAAGCAATTAAAATAAGATGAAATCACATCAATCTAAAATAAGATTATTTTCTTACAAAAAAAAATCTTATAAACTCTTCTTGATTTGGAGGGGCATTGTTATAATATTTTAAATAAAGTTTCTTATGTAAAAAATATCTCGAATAAATAAAAGTTCAAAACATTTTATTCAGATGAAGTATTCATTATAAAATTGTTCTATAATGTACATCTTTCTTAATTACATCAAAACAAAATTTTGACATATAATCACAAGCATTTGATTAAATATTACATAAAAATAAAAATTTTATTACATAAAATATTTTAAAATACATCTAAAATTCTTAAATAAAAACAAACAACCTTGTGTAGTTCTTTTTTATTAAGTGCAATTCTTAAATTCCACTTCAACTGCTTTTACATACCCAATTCAACTCTATATTCTACTGAATACATGATTAAATGAAAAAAATTAAGCAACAGATCTCCAAAAAAATTACATAAAAAACAGCAAAGTAAAGGAAAAAACTATTATTCTTTTGGAGCAATTTTTATGGGAAAGTTGCTGCTCTTTAAGATTCCAAATTGCCATTTATTCCATTTATACTCTACGTAATTCCCCACCGAGTAGAAACGATGTATCGAATGTATTTATTCATTACAGAAGGCTTAAATTAATTAGTTGTTTTACACTATCTTCTCAGTATTTTTATGGCTGTGACCTGTGTAAAGTACTTAAGGAACAAAACTCAAAGCTGCTTTCACTGAGGATAGTAATGTAGCTACACAGTGGTAAAAAGAGTAAAAGTGTAATTTGTAAAGCTGAATACTCCTGCATTTTCTGAGAGTTATGTATAGTGATTTGCAGTGTTTGGCTTATACGAGGCATGTTTCTAAAGTAAGATCCGTTCTGAAATAAAAAGCATAACTGAAAAAATGAACAAACTTTATTAATCATGCATTAAAGCTATATTTATTTATTTACTCTTTCTTACATAGCTGCCTTTAACTTCAACATATTTTTCATAGTGTTTCACTAGCTTCTTAATTCCCTCTTCAAGAAATTCCACCACCAGTGAATTAAACCCATTTACTAGTGATGATGTTTTTCAATTCATCATCATTACCAAATTTTTGTGATCCAACCCACTGTTTAAGAGGAAAAAAGGAAATAAATGCTGGGAGCTAAGTCAGGGCTACAGGATGGAACCCTATGAGTATATCAGGTCACTTACAACTTTTTGGTTAATTTACATACGCTCTTTAAGTAGGTTAAAATGTGGGCATACCACCAATAAATTAAGGTTTTTTTATGTAATTGAAAAAAATTTATTAAAAGAAGTATAAGAAGGTACATTCAAAGGCATATAAAAAAAACCTGTATATTTGTATTCTAGTCTTATGATGAAAATTGGCCGAGGTAAAATTTTTTAGCAAGCGCTAATTTTGTGATCTATATATATAAAACATATAGTGAGCTCAACTTGGAAATTTTCTGTTGTAGTAGTTCAATGAATCCAGATGCATTTTGCAGGAAGTTAATTCTCTTTTTATTTTTTATATAACAAATTACTCTGTACTGTGAAAACCAATCGAGATGTGACCTGAGACCCAAATAAATCCATCCATGTTGATGAAAATTAAAAAAATATTTTAATAAAAGTTATAATTAAAAATAATAATTATTTAGATTGTGTGATAAAAGTAAAAGACTTTTTTACCAGTAATGAATTATGAATGGGATAATGAATTTAACAATGTAAATATCATTTTTATGAAACATTCCCCTCTCCACTGAAGAAAAGCAATTATATATACGCTTATTTCTTCACAGAAAGAGGTACATTAATTTGTCACATTACATCATTTATCCTAGTCTTTTTTTGAAATTATTATGCATGTAAAAAAGTATCTATAATATAAGAGACACTGATCACAGTTGCTTTCTGATTAAATAATATTGTTCACTTATCAGAAAAGCCTTGTAGCAAACGGAGTGAAGTTATCAGTTTAGAACTAAATATTACCCATATTTTGGTAGGCTTGGAGTGTGAATAAGTAACAGTATATTTGGCTTCATGAATAAAGTAACAAGAACAATTTCATTTCTCAATTTCAATTTCATTTGTGAGTAAGACTTGTGTGGACTTTAAAATGGTAGTGTCTTCAGGAATGTTATATTCTGTCAGACAGCCTATTACTGTAAGGTTACAGCATGCAGTACATACATTAAAAATTAATCACTTGCAAAATTTTCTATGAAAAATATATTATTTTACACTAAAAAAGTACCTGTTTAAATCTAATTTTTTAAATAAATTAAAAAAATAAATATTACCTAAAACTGAATATAAAAAAAAGTATGAAAATGAAATTCTTTCAACGATTAAAATAAAATTGACATATATGCTAATTTCCAGACCTAGTAGAAATTAAAGGACAAGTTTCCAAAGGTGTACTCCAAGCTTCTGGACTCCATGGAGCTGATTCATAAAGCCTTAACTCACGTTGGGTAACAACACCAAAAACAGGTTGCCATCTTTCTAATTCTTCACTACTTTCAGAACTAGCCCTTCCATTTAGCTGTAAGCAAATAAAAAAAAGAAGAAAACCAAAATTATTAATACAGTGATAGTGCATTACAAAAACAAATTCCCTCTACATGTGTGTATGTGTGTGTTCTGTTCATACGTGTATACATACATATTCATGTAACTAGCAGATAAAAGTGTAATTGTTATTTTACAATCATTCTATCATTTAATTCGTTTTATTTTTGAGATATCATTGATAAACCATCAATTTAAACATACTTTTAAAACAATTAAAACAGACTAAAAAAAATATTAAAAAATAAAAAATATTGTTCAATTCTTATTTAAATTTTTACGTTTCCAATTCAGCACCAAATTAAACAAACTACTACCAACAACTTATTAACTTTTAATTTGATGTTGGTTTTAATATATGGAAATGTAAACAAAAACTAAAAATACTATCTTTTTCATCGTTTACATTCTAAAAACTAATTTTACTTTTTTAAATTTTATTTTATTTAAAATAATTTATAACAATTATTTATTTAATAAATGGGTATGTGAGTAAGGCTAAAAAAAACTCTTTACATATGAGAATAGTTGTTCAGAAGAGCCTAAAAGGCAATAACCCTGCATATGATAAAAATATAGATAGAATGCAGGGAAAACCATGAATAGATGTGTAATGAGCGGAAGCTAAGGCTCCCTCAAATACAGGAATATATATTATTTTTTACCTTGGATCATACTTGTTCTTTTACATAAAACAAAAACTCAAGTTTTTTTTTCCAAACCCCTTTTTAAATTATTTAATCTAGGATATGATAACACAAATTATTCCAATTAATTGCCTCAAAGTTTTGCAAGAAAATATTTTGAATACCAGAATGATAGCAAGTTAAATATTATTACAATAAAATAATTCCAATATTAAGTAATGGTGACAACAAAAAAAATTCAAATCATTTACATGGATTGTATAATTTTTTGTTTAAAAAATTATTTTAAGTAAACTAAAAGAAAGTAACTAAAAAACCACAAGAAATATTTCATTTAAAAAAATCATCAAAATTGGTGTACTTAATAATAGGAAGTAAAGATTGATCCCAACAAATTACACACAAAAAAATATTTAAAAAAATTTATTTGGGTTAAATTAAGTCAGCGTTTTTAAAAACATTGAAATAAAAATTCTTCCTTTGTAATCCCTTCTACAAATATGTTTTATTTATATGTAGCATTACCTGCTCTGGTCGTTAGCTAAGAATAAATTATTAAACTACATACATACAAAAATAAAACTGTAGCATCATTTAACAACAGCAATCCCAGTTTTAATGCGGCAACTTTGATGATTAAGATTTTATTTTTATTTCACACATTTCAGTTTCCAGGATATTACTTCTTACAATTTTCCAGGTTTTTTTTTTAGAATTAGATCTTACATAATCAGTTCATACCCTTATCAGGACTACAAATATATTCTGCCAAACTTTTCCATACGTGGAAACAAATAAGTTTAATTCAAACTAACACATGATTTTTGGAGAACCTCTAAAAGTAGAACAATTATTTCAAACAAAATAACAATATTCTATATATATATATATATATATATATATATATATATATATATATATAGATCAAATTAAATTATTCATCTAATAACAAACAATGAACTGATTTGGTTATCTCTTGATGTTTTAATGGAATATTAATTTACTTTCAACAAAGTAGAATTATATTTCATCAATAAGAAAAATATTTCAGTAGATGTAAATTTGCTCACACTGTTACTTAATAAATACACTTGAATATTGCAGTAAAAAATTAAAAAAAAAACATTTATCATGGTTATTTAGGAAATAATAGAAAAAAAATTACTCACAATAACAGAAATGCAGTGCTTTTATATGAGTTGTCCACCGGGCAACTTAAGTATAACAAATTAAACCGATATACATTATCTTTATGTGCCAAGAAGAGTAATCTCTGCTGGGGCTGCTTACAAAGGGAGGAGGAGGTTACAGTGTCTGTAAACGAGACAGGGTAGTGAGGTTTACAGGGAATGGTGACAGGGGGTGGAAAAGGGGAAGACAGAGGGGTAGAAACAATTACACTAATCCTCTTAGCTATGTTGCAAAACTCTCTTATGTAATTTACTCTTTCCGAGGTTATCCTTCGTATTACTTCATTCCATCCTGTTCATCACGTTACTCATTCCTGTTTTTAACGGTTCATTCTCCCCGATTTTACTTTCTTATCCTACTCTTTTAATAACACATCATATCGTATCTCATATTACCACAAAAACAGTGTCTACACTTAATTAAATAACTCCACTGAAAACAAATTTTGTCAAATAAATTAATTATTATAAATTAACATCAATATCCTCTAATGCAGAAATCCTATTATAACATAGATATTGTATTGTACATAAATATTGTATTCTTAAACAATTTAAATCTTAAATTTATGTTATAAGACTTTTCAATCGCTAATTATTGTTTTATTCAAATAATGCCTAATATAAAAAAAGGATGTTAATCTTATTTTATTTCGATAATTTTTACAATCACGCTTATGTTGATTGGTTTAACTGACTCAAACTTTAACCCTGACATCAACAGCTGTAAAACAACACTAATTTGTAAATTCAAATTCTATTAGACTTAAAAAAATACTAGATAATAAAAAAACAATACTAATTAAACTTCATCATATTTTAACTTTTTGAAAAAGGTACTTATTAAAAGAAACAACTAACCATACATTCAAACATTGTATAAATATATTGATATAAATTTGTCATAGAACTAATTTATTTGTGTCTTATGACATGTTTTACAAAGTTCTTATCAACAGGTGTAATTTTTATTAGTTCATTGTTGTAGATTTTGCTGATAAATTAAAAATAATGAAATAAATGAAAAAATCACAAATTTACACACTTTACAAATACTATCCAAAAAAATTCTTAAAGTAAGAGCTACTTGGTGGACTGTTTCATGGTTATTTATAGACTGCCAGTCAAAATTTATTTCAGGAGGGGTTAAATTTTTGTCTATTTATAGATTGTAATTGGAAATAAAAGAACAATGTTATATTTTCCGGATGTTAATGTTTGTATGTGCATGTATGTATGTTTGGTGTTGGCCTCTAAATCACCTAATATCTCCAGAACTACCAGACGGATTTTGACCAAACTTGGTCAGATTAATTCTATATGGGCAATGATGCCATTAAATTTTCAACTAAAAGTCAAGGGGGTAAAGCTATAGAGCTGGGTCACCCTCAGTATCTTGGGATTTCACCTAATTAAGGTCATATTTTTCTGCTGCAGCAGAAAATATCACCTTCCACTACAAAATGAAAAATATTTTTCATATGCTATGTTAAAATATTTTAGCAGTCATCTGCTATGTTGCAATGTCGACAGGTGAGCAGTAGAATTAAACAAATAAATAATATTTAACGTTTAAAAAGTAATTCGATCTGGCTGGATCTCAAAGTCAATCAGCCAGATGATTTGGTTGGTACCTTGTGCGTTAAGGCTACACCACTCTGCCTTCATACAAATGAAATTTGTTCTATGTACGTTGTGAAATTACATTAGCTTAATTAGTGCTCTATCTTGCTAGTACCCCCACACCTGCGCGAATTAAATACAGTATGCACTCGCACGTGCATTAGTAAGAATCACATGAAAAAAACATCTCTTCCACTACAAAAACAATTATAACCGAGATGACAATTAACCATATCACATGGAAAAAGCCAGGCGATACTGCAAGGTATCAGATAGATTATATCATGGTTAAGCAAAGATTTAGAAATCAACTCGTTGACTGCAAAACTTACCCTGGAGCAGACATTGATAGCGACCATAATTTGGTGATAATGAAATGTAGATTGGGGTTTAAAAACCTGAAGAAAAGTTGTCAGATGAATCGGTGGAATTTAGAGAAGCTTGAGGAAGAGGAGGTAAAGAAGATTTTTGAGGAGGACATCGCAAGAGGTCTGAGTAAAAAAGATAAGGTAGAAAATGTAGAAGAAGAATGGGAGAATGTTAAAAAGGAAATTCTTAAATCAGCAGAAGCAAACTTAGGTGGAATAAAGATAACTGGTAGAAAACCTTGGGTTTCAGACGATATATTGCAGCTGATGGATGAACGTAGAAAATATAAGAATGCTAATGATGAAGAAAGTAAAAGGAACTATCGGCAATTAAGAAATGCTATAAACAGGAAGTGCAAACTGGCGAAAGAAGAGTGGATTAAAGAAAAGTGTTCAGAAGTGGAAAGAGAAATGAACATCGGTAAAATAGACGGAGCATACAGGAAAGTTGAGGAAAATTTTGGGGTACATAAATTAAAATCTAATAATGTGTTAAATAAAGATGGTACACCAATATATAATACGAAAGGTAAAGTCGATAGATGGGTGGAATATATTGAAGAGTTATACAGAGGAAATGAATTAGAAAATGGTGTTATAGAAGAAGAAGAGGAGGATGAAATGGGAGAAACAATACTGAGATCTGAATTTAAGAGAGCATTAAAAGATTTAAATGGCAGAAAGGCTCCTGCAATAGACGGAATACCTGTAGAATTACTGCGCAGTGCAGGTGAGGAAGCGATTGGTAGATTATACAAACTGGTGTGTAATATTTATGAAAAAGGGGAATTTCCGTCAGACTTCAAAAAAAGTGTTATAGTTATGATACCAAAGAAAGCAGGGGCAGATAAATGTAAGAATATAGAACAATTAGTTTAACTAGTCATGCATCAAAAATCTTAACTAGAATTTTATACAGAAGAATTGAGAGGAGAGTGGAAGAAGTGTTAGGAGAAGACCAATTTGGTTTCAGGAAAAGTATAGGGACAAGGGAAGCAATTTTAGGCCTCAGATTAATAGTAGAAGGAAGATTAAAAAAAAACAAACCGACATACTTGGCGTTTATAGACCTAGAAAAGGCTTTCGATAACGTAGACTGGAATAAAATGTTCAGCATTTTAAAAAAATTAGGGTTCAAATACAGAGATAGAAGAACAATTGCTAACATGTACAGGAACCAAACAGCAACAATAACAATTGAAGAACATAAGAAAGAAGCCCTAATAAGAAAGGGAGTCCGACAAGGATGTTCACTATCTCCGTTACTTTTTAATCTTTACATGGAACCAGCAGTTAATGATGTTAAAGAACAATTTAGATTCCGAGTAACAGTACAAGGTGAAAAGATAAAGATGCTACGATTTGCTGATGATATAGTAATTCTAGCCGAGAGTAAAAAGGATTTAGAAGAAACAATGAACGGCATAGATGAAGTCCTACGCAAGAACTATCGCATGAAAATAAACAAGAACAAAACAAAAGTAATGAAATGTAGTAGAAATAACAAAGATGGACCACTGAATGTGAAAATAGGAGGAGAAAAGATTATGGTGGTAGAAGAATTTTGTTATTTGGGAAGTAAAATTACTAAAGATGGACGAAGCAGGAGCGATATAAAATGTCGAATAGCACAAGCTAAACGAGCCTTCAGTAAGAAATATAATTTGTTTACATCAAAAATTAATTTAAATGTCAGGAAAAGATTTTTGAAAGTGTATGTTTGGAGTGTCGCTTTATATGGAAGTGAAACTTGGACAATCGGAGTATCTGAGAAGAAAAGATTAGAAGCTTTTGAAATGTGGTGCTATAGGAGAATGTTAAAAATCAGATGGGTGGATAAAGTGACAAATGAAGAGGTATTGCGGCAAATAGAAGAAGAAAGAAGCATTTGGAAAAATATAGTTAAAAGAAGAGACAGACTTATAGGCCACATACTAAGGCATCCTGGAATAGTCGCTTTAATATTGGAAGGACAGGTAGAAGGGAAAAATTGTGTAGGCAGGCCACGTTTGGAGTATGTAAAACAAATTGTTGGGGATGTAGGATGTAGAGGGTATACTGAAATGAAACGACTAGCACTAGATAGGGAATCTTGGAGAGCTGCATCAAACCAGTCAAATGACTGAAGACAAAAAAAAAAAAAAAAGTAACATCATTGTAAAAAGTATAAGATCGGTCTTGCACTAACCTGTTATGTGAATTCATCTTTTAGAATTATACGTTTAGTCATAAGCGTTACAAAAAAACTATTTAAAATGAATGTGTGGGTGGGGTGAAGTAAAATTGTTTTTTTTTATTTATGATCTTTAATATTATAATTGTGTCAATTTATATCTAGACATTAACGTAAAACCAAACAAATTATTTGAAAAAATATATGGCTTTATAAGAGGAGTAAATAAAGGATAAAAACTAAAAATTTTGTAATATTTTTACCTTCATAATGTTCTTTCTACAAGAAGAAATCTTTCATGATACAAAATTTTCTATTTGCGGCCAGTTTTGCAAGGATCTTTTCATTGATTTCAACTTGTTACATTTGATTTCCTCTGGTAGCATGCAGTACAACTTGCAATCATTATAATATGTAATATTTCCTCATATAGACAGACAAAAGTTCCCACACTGTATTTTGTATAGTTCAAGAATATATGTATGGACCTTTTCAACAGACCTTAAAAAAGCTAGAGTGGTATTTTCACATCACATGATTATCAATTATTTGGTCTAATATTTTGTTTAGTCTACTGGTTGAAGAAGAAATACAGAGTAAGACAGAGATAAGAGAGTGAGGAAGGTAAAGTTATGCAGTTCTGTTTTTTTTTTTAAATAATACAATCACAAAGTCAAAGTAACGCAAATACTGCTACTTTTTAACCAGACAGCAAAGCCTTCAAAGAAACAAAGGATGAAAAAATTCATGGCACTCAACAATTAGAATCAGCAAAGTTTATAAAGAAACATACACATTCAAACTAAAATTCACAGAAACCCTTTGCTAATGACAGCAGAGTTTACAGTACCCGATAAACTTAATGTACCTTACAGAATGATTTAAACACAGTAATTTAGATTTAAATGCAGTATTGCGCATTGTTGAACAGCTGTTGTTATTTTATTGCCCGATTTGAGATAACAATCTTCCGAATATTTTACTATATTTGTCATTAATAAAAAAATTATTATCTAAGTAATTATTATTTTACAAATTTTATATAATTTCCACTTTTTTTTTTAATTTTTTAACAGTAAATTTTGTTTTTACAAATTTTTATAAAACCAAAAAAGAAATTGGTGTTTGTTTACATTAAGTACTTTTCTGACAAATGTACTGTTTCTAGAAATAATTCATATTTTTCTAACTTTTTTAAATTTTATTCACCTTATCTTACACTGTTTTGTTCAAATTAAATTTAAAAGTTTATGTGTTTATTATCCGTTTAACAAAGTTATTGTAATCAAATACAAAAACAGGGATTTTTACTCCAATTTATTGGTTTTCAACCCAGATTTCTCAAAAACTACTGCAGAAACAGTTCTGGTACTTATTTTATTCAGTTTTTCAGTCAAAAACCATAAGAAATCTCTAATTCTGCCTCTCAGTCACTAGCTGTATATGTATTGTCACTAGCTGTATATATAGATTATGAAAGTCCTAAGAGAACTTTGTGACACACATCATATATAAACATCATAATAAATATCGTTATCAACAGCGGTTTATAAGTTTATATATAATATAATAATAAAAGGAAATTTGTAAAATAAAAATAAGAAACATTTTGGAATACATGAGCATGTATTTGAATATAGAAACATTAAAAAAAAAATTTAATTAAAGAAAGTTAGAAAACAGTGAAATGACAAAGGATTTTATGGTGAAATTACCAAAGGGATCAAATATTGAATGATTTATTATTTTGCTACATGGTAATTCGTATCCGACAAATATAAGACAAAGGTTTACTGTGGTGACAACAACATAACGGAACAATATAAAGTGTTGACAACAATATAACATAAAATGAACTAGATTTTAAAGGTGTTATTCTATACACAAAGTTATTAAAATTATTATTATAATATTTTATTGTACATTTTGAATGGTGTAGACTACTACAGCCCTTAACCACTAATAAACGGTAACAGTATGTAGTAAACTGCACCTGCTACTGAAAACTTAGGTGACGTACAAAAACCAGTTCATTAAACATGGCTTTCACCATTTCACCTTATTTTACAGCCTTCTACTTCAAACAAGATAATTCAGGACGATTTAGATTTCTAATTCTCGACATTTCAACGGCCAATCCAGATGTTGAGGAAAGATTCTGCTTACGATTGTTAAAATGAGTAATTTGAATTTTTGAGGGAATTTATAAATCTTATTTTCAAAGTTTTCAACAGTAATTTTATAAAAGCATTTTTTAGTAAATATTTTTTAAATCAACAAACTCATGTATGTAGTAAAATAAAAGGAAGATATCCACTCATTCTTAGTTTTGATGACTAATGCATTTTGGAGTACCTCTCTCATCATTTTTTACTTTCCCAACTGTAGTGATATATGCTGCTACACCTATAATGGGAAAATATATAGATTGGTAAAAAAAAAATCTTAAAAAATTGAACATTTTAAGTTTCATACCTGTAAAATATTTTTGTCCATCCTATTGCATTTAAAATTTAAAAATATTAATTTTTTAATAGTCCTTACTCTTCAGTACGTCTTGAAAAAAAAATCAGCCAAAAAGTTTTACCCTTTCCTAGAAAATTACAAACTTTGTTTATTTATAATTATGGCAGTATCTTTGAATTTTTAGACGATTTTAAAAAGTTACTTTTTTAAATTTATTACGACAACATTGTGGACTATTTTCATGGGAATATTACATGGGACTATTTTCTTAAAAATTCATCTTACTTGAATGCCTAGGTTTTCCCCTTGAGTATAATATTTTTGAGAGCCCCAAAAATAATTGAATTAAAAGCAGCAATTCTATTATAAAGATACAAGTAGGGCTTAATGTAATTAAGGTTTTGTAAAAAATGAATTGAATATACTTGACCAGCGTAATTGAGAAAATATACAATTCATTCACGGATTTTTTTTTTAATAAAAGCATGGTATTATATCATATAAAATGTTTAAAAAACTTTTTTTGAAGCCCATTTTTAAAAATCTTTGCTTATTATCTTCATATGTAATTTAATTTATATAAGATTATAACAAAAAGGTTGAGTAAAATATTAAGATAAATGAATCCAATATAACTTGAGTTAACAGAATTTTGTTTTTTAGGTAGCAAAATTAAGAAGGACAGATGAAATAAAAAAGACATCAAATGCAGAGTTAGAAGTCTAGGAAAGCTTTTATTATGAAAAAGTTTTGTGCCAAATTTTATTTCAATTTCTTGTTTGAAATTGAAGTTAGATTCATTTGGGTCAAACACAATAAATTTGTAGATTATAAAAATAATTCTTTCAAATATTTAACTAAAGGAAGCATTTACAATATTAAACATAAACATTCAGGAAGCTAAGAAAACAAATACTAGTAGGATTTGAAAACTGATATAACAGAAGATGTTAAAATTAGAAGGACTGTACAAAATTAGATTGCAGAGGAAGGAGAAAGAGTGAAAAAGAGAAGACAATACCAGTGTCAATGTATTAAGGCATCTACAATTATTGTAAATTTGTTTACAGAAGGAAATGTAGAGTTAAAAAAAAAATAGTAATAAATGAAAACTAGTATAATACATAAAACAAATAACTAAGGAAATAGCTATCAAGCCAAGTGATTGGCACAGAATAGAAAGCAATAGAATTGCACATTAATCCAGTCAAAAAACTGAAGACAAAAACCAAGCCAGAACCATCTGAATAGAAAATAGGGCAATTAATAATTTTCAAAACATTGCATTAATTTTAATAAAAAAAAAAAATCTTTTAGATAATAATAATAAAAATTCATGATCCCAGTTGACTTAACATGAAAGTATTAAAAATCAAGATTTTTCTCCAACACTATTGAAAAATGTAATTAATGATGATGAAATAATTAAAATATTAATTTCAGTAAGTACACAGTGAGCAAAATCATTATGAAAAGAAATTTCATGCAACAGAAGGCCAAAGGTAAAGATGATGATAATGAAGCTGTAAAAGAATAGAGTTTGGGGGGATGAAATCATGTATTACAGTTGTTATTAATGGAGTGGCTAAAATTTACATCTATGAGGTTTTTTAATGTACTGTGTGAAACAGAATCAGAGGAAGCGGGGAAGCGACTGAGTCAGAGAATATGGAAGTGGGCTCTTCTCATTATTTTAAACACACACAAATGAAAATGCTGTGATATCCAAACTATACAAGCCACACCATTTTTGAAATTGAAATTCTACACAAACGGGTATTGTGTAGGATTTCAATTTATAGTATAATGTAAAATATGTAATAATATATGTTTAAAAATTCACACAAAAAATTTCAAAAATTAATAAAAACAAACTTCTACTGCCTGAACTTGAGGAAAAATTACCTTTATTTAAATTAATTTTTGACTAGTTAATAAAAATTTATTCAAGATTTCTAATATCATATTGTAACAAATATTTAGCTCCTACCCCAAAATAAAGATACAAAAATCTAAGAAAAATAAATAAGTTTAGATTTTAGATTGTAAATAATTTCAATAATATCCTTAACATTTTATTAATTTTTAGTGCGGTAGTACGCACTGCCGGAGATTTTTATCCTCTTTTTAAATGAATCTGATCAGTTGATTAAGGTTTCAGGAGGTAACAAACACTCTGACAGCATTTTCTAGTACACAATGACTTAAGGAGGATGAGGAGGCTAGTTTAATCTGACAATACTTCGGCTACTAGCTTGGCTCTTAATACACACCTTTATACAGATGACAGGTACCTAGAAGGTCTGACATCTCAATCCTCATAGGGGAAGACACCCGCCTTGTGATGATTCTGGTCGCCACACCATCCATCCCATTCCTAGCCCTGATGGGCTTTAATGGGAGTCGTCATCAGACCCTCTAACTGATTACACCTCACAGTAATAAGCCAGGCCTTGGTTGGGAAGCCACCGATGTAAATGCCTTCATAGATATTTATATTAATGATTTTTTAATTCAGCTTTTGCCTTTGCTGCAGGCCTCTTCCAGACATCTTGACTGTGCTACATTGTTGCCCTTTGAACTAGCTAATCAAGTTCGCGGACGCACAAACCATGCGCCTAGTTCTACATTTTAGTTAGCTACTCGTGATTGTAAATGTCTTATATTATATGAGTCTATTTGGTAGATATAATGCATACCACCAGCAATGTTGATCGCAACAATGGAATTCACTCCTATTTCCCTTAATGTTGTCAGCTCTTTCTGATCTAAGCCTTCAATTAGATTAGAAGGTCTGACAGGCAACGTTATCATTCTATTAAGAAGCGACTACTTTGTACGCTGCTAGAAGGTGCCAGTATAGTACCGTACAAGGAACTGGGACAGCAGCTGGTATGATTCCCACAGTACCTATCTGAGGAATTAGAAGGGAAAAGTACAGAAAAAAAAAAATTAACTCGAAGAGGGATATCTCTGGTCAAAGTGGTTTCCATATGTATATATATAATGGATAAACACTTTCTCCTTTTAGCCTTTTCATATAATCTTTATAATAAGTTAAACAACTTATTTTTAACTGGTCACACTATTTAGAATTCTGCGCCTACCAAAATTAGTTCAAACTGTCAACCAAGAATTCAACAGGATTTCCATTTTTGTACATACATATGCACGTATGCGATCAGTTAGTCAGCTGTATTCGTTTAAATTAAGAGAAGTTGCAAAATCATTCCAAATTATGCAATAACATTTGGTCATATTATCCGATCGCAATACAAAATTAGAAAGAATTACTGTTGTATTGATTTTAACATTTCAATGTTTATATATTAGATAATACACGACCAAAAAAATTCTTAACACAAGCAATCACCGATGTAATCGCCTCACATAAAAATCGTATATAAAAATAATTTTTTACAGAAGACTTTTATTTAAAACGGACAAAAAGATAGAAAATCATTTTTTTCAGCCATCAAAATAATGCTGATTATGGGATTAAAAATAAAAGAATTATGAACAGCGGAAAAAGCTTTAACATTTGTTGAATCATTAGGGCCAAGCATAATGATGAATGCTCAATGCATTTACGTTTAGTCACTGAAGACAAACATTATTTTGAAGGCTTAAATAAAATTATTTTTTACTTTTTATTACAACAAAGCATTATTAAAAAACTATCTGGACTCTATAAAACCTATTTTACTACAATTTCAATTATTACTGATTGCCACACCAATATCAGTAATGAATTCATAAACAAAATTTTAAGTCAGTTAGATAAAGGGAAACAGTTAAACAATTTATTCCAGAAGGACATCCTGACCACGCAGGGGAAGACACCCACCATGTGACAGTTGTAGTCACCACAACACCCCCTCCGTGTCTTTACAGGAGGTCATCTTCAAAACATCAGCACAAGGCATCTCTCAGTCTTGTTCTTGCCTTAGTCAAAAAAAAATTTCACGTTAGTCTCAAACTAGACTGAGTAAACAAAATATGGAAAGAAACTGAAATCCACTACCTACCCAAAGGCAAAAGAGTGAGTTCAACATGCAATTACAAAAAACAAACCAAGAACTTAAAACTTACCAATTATAAAACAAACAAAAGAACACGGGAAGGCCCAAGTGGCATCCCAAATGCCCTCAGCAAGCCTTTTTTTTTTGCTAAATAGTGTATAAAATTCTCAACTATTATCCGATAATGTGAGTTTGATTAAATGTTTAATATATATATATATATATTAAACATATATCTCTCTTTTTTTTCTTAATGTTGTAGCATTTTTCCCTGAATATTTTAATGTTTAAAGTTTATTTTATTTCATTTTGTATTAGAAATAACTCCTAATGCAAAAAATAACTGCCTGACAGTTTCTGCGCGGAATGTAGACTCTAGGATGCATCAGTCAAATTTCAAAATGCAAAATGAAACTAGCAAATAAAGTCTAAAACACAATAAGTTTAATATGAATAATTAAATATACTCAGTATACCTCCATAAATAAATGGAGTGCATATCCTTAATCATTTATTTCTATAGTTTTTTCTTATCAGTTTAACTGATAACAATACATGACCAAAAAACAACATAAAGTTTAATAAACTTTGGGAACATGTTTTTAGTATCAGAACAGATATAAAGAAATATAAAAATTCACGTTTGATATTAATTATTATTTTATGATTAATACAGATTAAATAAAGTATGGGATTAAAGATTAGAGCAACTTAAAATTAAAAAAAAATCCTAAGAATTACTTTTTTTTTTAGTTTTGTATAAAATAAAAATCTGATGTGGACACGACATGACTTCCTTGTACGCCTATTAAATTACATATATACATTTTCAAAAGTACATAAAACTTTATTTCACTAATAAATTATGATTTTTTTTTTCATTTTTTTTTTTATTTTTATTATTACTGAATTATTATTTATTGTAAAATTTTTTTTACAATCAGAGGTTAATAATTATTAATAAATCAATATATTTAAATTTAAAAAAAAAGAAATGCAATCTGATTCAAACCAATGTGCCTTCCCCTTGTAAGATCCAAATTTATCATTAAATATTTCATATTAATTAAAATATTTCATTAATTAAAATTTTATTTGGCTATAACTCTAGAACCAATGAAAATAAGTACCACTATGATATATTGTTGAAAAGCTCACAATGAGGGCTTATTACTGCATTTAATAAAAAATATAATCATATCAGAAGCTACAAAAGATGTCATCAAAAAGAAGTGGGTATTCAGATAATATTTTAATAAAAGATGGATAAGCGAGTTAAACTGGTTCTAATCTTGACTTACCTAACTACACATTTATCTACCATCTACCTGATTTTATTTATTTACCCATTACAAATTTTTTTTTCATCAGTTTATTTAATAAAATCTTTTTCAGTAATTATAAAGTGGTTACAGTTATCAATGACCCTGATACAGTCATGTAATTTACAACTGGTGCAAGAGATCTGATTATAGAATGAAATTACATAATAAAAGCCCCAAATAACCACAGATTCTTTAAATATAAAGGCTACTATATTGACTGCTCGGCATAGTAAAATTAAACACGCTTACATCTGTGGTTCAATGTTACTAATTATTTTATTTTCAAGGATAAAGATATTAACAAAATAAGGGTAGTAAAGTTAAACTATGCTGAACAACTTGCAAACTTCTTGATATAATAGAACATTACTTTTTCTGAAAAATAAAAAGTATTTATATAGTTTTCATCGACTCCAGAAGTCTACTATTGAAACTTATAAAAATCACTGCTAACTTTATAATTAGTTACAGGATGCAGGAGAATTAAAGTAGTTTGTTGTGCATCGCAGAAATAAAGTGCCATTACTATAAATCAACGATCTATTTGTTTTATTTTCATCATAGAATACTATAAAAATGTATACATCTAAATGCTTACATTTCCATAATATTCAAGGTCATATATTATTCATAATTAAATTTTATCTTTTTGTCTGTGTTACTTCTGCTTATAATGAATACAAAGATAGCTTAAATGATCTGGCCAAAGTCATCATATGTAATTAGAAGGTCCAGCACAAATAAAATGTGCAAATACATTTACAAATTCAAGCGCATGAAGGCACACACACACACACACACATATACACATACACATACACACACACAATACCTGTTTGTTAAAAAACATATAAACATGTAAGTATGTATATGTGTTTGTAGATAAAAAGCACGTAATGAAACAATTACTACCAACAACTTAAGAACAACTAGGAAAAGAAAAATGAGGGGAAAGGAGCACGAGGGGGAAGTAGTGAGGGCATCTGTAGCAGTGATGGTATGTTGTAGCGAGAACTAGTGTAATTCAGAGGACTTGAGCAATTTTCATTAAACAGAGAACAACAGTATTCAACTTAAGTTCCCATTCTATAAGTGGCAAACTTGAAAGTTGTGTGTGTTTGTGAGTACATTATAATAGTTACTTCAGCTTTTGCTAGCCATTTTCAGACACAATATAGAATTTTTCCACCCAGACAAATGAAAAACAAATAAAAATGATATTTTTTTCATTAATGTCTAAAGACAAGGTGAATAAATCTAAAATTATATAAAGGTTTTATTTTTACTCATATAAATGTTTGCATTAAAACAGCACTGATTTACATCAGTGCTGTTATTGATGTTGTCATTAAACAACATACAGCTGTTATTAGGCAGTTATACTACAAAAAAATATTAAAATTACAGTGTTACTGCCAGTGGGATGATGAGTAATAAAAATAACTTTTTACTTGTCAATAATCAGATTTTGTTTGTCATGATTTAGTTACTTCTCTTATTATTCTTTTACTTGATTTAAAAATTAATTTTTTTTTTCTAAAAATACAGACTTCTCCATTTATAATATGATGGATCAGTATTCAAAATAAATTACATATTTATTTTGAATAAATATGTAATTTATTAATGTAATTTGTTAATAAGACATAAAAAAAGATTTTATAATTCACAAAACAAATTATAACTACCCCACCATATTTTTGCATTATAAATCAGTTCTGGTTTTATCAATAATTTAAATAAAAGATTTTATGAGACTGTGAAATATTTACCTTTCTCATATTGCTGCACTATAAGGGAGAATTTGAACATCCAGCTAATCACTCAATCAAACTGTATTTAGCTTTACTAATTTTTCTGTATCTAATTGATAATGACTTTTCACCAATTGCAAGCACACTCAAATTTCAATTTTTGTAATTTTAAAAAATATTTTTTAACATTTTCAACTTATAGATTTATTTCTATAATTATGTAGCAGAGTTCTTTGTAAATGTTTTTATTATACACAAACTCTATTATACATGAAGTTTAAATAGAATTAAAATAACTGATCGTAGAATTATCTAGTCACAAAGAATCTTTAATGACAATTATGTTTTCCTTTGCAATGATGTCTCTTACTGATAGTCCCACAGCCATCAAATTAATACGATACACACACCACTTCCAGGCAATATCTTATGTGGACACAACTGTCGTCAAATATACAGGTTGGGCGGGAAATTTCTTTACTCTAGTGATTAAATTATTAGGGTAGGTGCAGCTTACCTTCTATGGATCTAAAACATCTGTGTGGGTTCTACCATGTTCAAAGCACAGCTGTATGTGCCTCCATGTCTGATTGTTCATCCACAACAGCATATCAGGGATGATCATTTAATATGCTGACTGAACAGCTCCTTGGAGCTGCTCGTTGATGTAATTACGTTTTCAGATCTCTTCTTTTACAAAGCTCCAGAGTACATTATCAGGTGTGGTGAGGTCAGGGGTTATTGCTCACTAAGGTGATGGAGCCGTTAACTCTTCTGACCCACATCTAATCCAGCAATTCAGAAAAACTTCATCGAGTGTTTGTGGACATTTAAAGCAAAATGCGCTGGAGCACTGTCTTGGAGAAACATAATGATGTCAGTCATCCACTTTGCCATTAACTCTGGAAGTTAATTCATTGATCATTCTCAGACAACTTTGTTGATTAACTGCACCGTCAAGAAAATATGATTCAAGGAAATGTTCAGCTGTCATCTCAGTGCAACTCATAACATGAAGTGGATGGTGTCTGATCTAAAAAAAGTGAGGATTGTCTTTCACCCAGAAAAAACATTTTGGTCACAAGAGCTTCAATAAACCACACATTTGTCTGAAAACATAACATTTGTTTTATCATTTGCTCTCGGAAAACGTTCAAGCAATAACTGTCATGCATAAACACATCAATCAGAGTCACTGTCACTCAACTCATTAACTGTGGCTAGATGAAAACATTTAACTTTCAAGTCCTTTTGCATATGTCAGTATGCAAAATATCTACCTTGTATTATTGATCTTGGAACGCCTTATTCTGCAGAACATTTGCGTGTTGATTTCATCAGTGATTGTTGAATCAATGCCTCCAGAGTAGCATACTCTCAACTTGAGAGCTCAGTATCCCACTGCGTGGCACATCAAGAACACTTCTTGTTGCAAAGGCCTTCTTTCTTCTCCTATGTCAGTAAAGTTTGCCGTGATGGTGACGATTTTCCAAAACGCACTAAGAAGCTATTCATAACGTTTTTCCATGTTTTACCAGTGTATGTATGTTCGTCGAACTGCACACAAACTCTTTGACAAACATTCCTCAACAGTAAACGCACTTGTATCCACCATCATTCCACACTCGACTATACTAAGGTCATCCCACCATGAAGGAACAAACCAGATGATCCCCACCATGGCTTATTCTCTCCACTTTTCCAGCAGCAGTGAGTGAATCAGCTGCAGTAGAGCCTCATTAAGCTGGATTTATTACACTGTAAAGGGACTTCCTGGCCACATAGTACTACTACCCCACCTTACTTGATACTGAGATTTACCAAAATATCAAGTTTATCAGACTCTACTGTATTTCAAACAGGAAATACGAAAGAAACTATGAGAATGCTGGCAATAATCATCACATAAAGTTTTTTTATAAAATTAATTCTTAATTAGGAAAATATTACGCTTGCCTTAGTTAACAGTAAACTCTCATTAAACAAATTTCACTGTATACCTCTTAGTAATTAGTGGAATGAATTCTTGTAACGACTTACAAATTCTTGAAAATAAACATTTTTGTGTACTGTTAATCTTAATGTAACAAATATGACATGATTAAAATTTTAAGCTAAAAAACTTTTCTAAGCAATTACAAGAACACAGAGACTGAAAACATATTTATTTTGCTGACCTCCGTGGTGGTCTCAGCCTTTTATCCGGGATCCCAGATTTGAATCCCAATCAGGTATGGCATTTTTCACATGCTATAAAACATCCATTTCATATACCCACTCCAAGCTTTGAAATTATACAGTGAATTATTGATCGAAAAAGCAAAACAAAAAAATTAATCGTATAAATCCATTTCATTAGTGCCCCCCTCCCACACACACACACAGAGAGTGTGAGAGTGAGTGAGAGATGGGGGGGGGCAAAGTCATGTAAAGTAAAAGATAAATAAAAACATTTTTACATAAAATAAATTGCTTATTTAAAAATAACAATTAGTTCACAAAAATGAAATTAGTACTTAAAAAAACTAGTACAAACAATCAAATGTAATTTACTACAACTGATAAAACCTGATACTCCAATTAGGACTATTAAAAAAATTTAAACTTGCTGCTTAATCATTACTGAACTATGTAATAGAAGCTCAGAGACATTGATTATATATACAAGCCGTCTTTTAAGATGGCTTGCCTATAAAATGAATATGAACATTTTTTTTGAATTTTGGATTATAAATTTCAGTTTTTACTTAGCTAGATAGCCAATTTGTTTTTTTTTATTTTGCCTGGAAAATAAAAAAATATAAAATTTACAAAATAACAAAAATTCAGGTTTCTTTTACCTCGACATGTGGCCTTCGAGCTAACCACCCAATATGATGTAACTGTCCTATTAGATTTGCCAATAAACGGTTTGCTTCGTGAAGCGCTTTCATTGTTAATACATGCAGTGCTGAATGTAATGTATTAAACCAAACACCTGCTTCTGTTGAATCGCTCGCTCTTAAAATACAACTATGAACACCATCTGGAGAATGAAGTTCTATGGTGCGATTTTCTGTAATCAGAATATAAATAACTATCACCAAAAAGATTAAATAAAAAAAAAAAAACCTAGATTCTTAAAATACAAACAACATGTAATGTAACCCCCATGTTGCAAACCATATTTACTATGTTATATATAATTTGGTAAAAATTACAATGAAAAAATAAGTTGTTTATTCTGAAAGAAAAGAAAGACTATATGATTTCTGGTAATTATTTATAGATCAGAAATGATATAGAGGCTTGTGATCAGTGTTCCCTCTAATTTTTAGTGACCTGAGTACATATTTTTTTTTTTGTGTGTGCAGTTTATCAAAAATAAAAAATATTTGTGTAGCAATTAAAAGGATTTAAAAAAAAATTATAAGAGTAATCTAATATTACTGCACAACAAATATCTTGCCTTAAGTGGTAATTGCCTTAAAAAAGTAAGATAAGTTATCTTGATAAGTGGTAATCAACCACTTATCGCACAGCTCTGTAACATTCACAGGTAAATTAAATATAATTTAAAATTACAATTATATTTAAAAACAGCATTAGGTAAGTGGTTATGAAATTCAAATAAAAAAATTTCTAAATTTTACTGACTTACCTTATACAAACATAATCTGGTTCTAACTTTTTTCGACTGCAGGTAATTAACTCACAATTGTTTATTATTAATATTATTCTACATTTTTAAAAAATAATAAAAACATAAATAATTAGATAATTAAAAATATATTATTTTTCGGAAATCTTTCTTCTAAATTTTTGCATAGTAAATTAATAAATTTCAACATATCGCTTGTATTTACTACAATATTCTGGTCAGTAACTTTATGAAGAAGTGTGCTCATTTACTGCTCCAGACAATGTTGCCAATAAGATATTGTTCTTTTATTTCACTTATTTTTGCACAAGCAAATTGAAAAATATCGAGTGGTGTTAGCTCTTGGCGCTGAAATTTTGACATAATGCACCAAAATCTTGTAAAATTGTATTTAAAATTTCTAAATTACTTTGAAATTCAATATTTTGTAATTTCTTAAAACAGAATTTTGAAATTACATCATCATTATCTTCATTAAAGTAGTCGATTGATGCTTCATAATTTCTACTTATTGCCTTTACAGCAAAATGGTTTGATAACCACCTCACCTTGTTGAAAGCTACAGTTCATTTTCAGAAGCATCAATAATATTTTTAAATTTACTTCTCTTCGTTGTATATCTTGAGAATAGAGTATAAATAGTTCTTACCAGAGTTTCAATATCTTTTGTCACTAACTTCTATCCAAGTGTCAGAAAATTACAAATCTTCATGACCTCACACACAATATTATTGAACCAAATGCGGTACACTGTTCTAATTTAGCTGCTACACTGATTCTTTTCCCAACATCACGAAAGCTCCATCATATGTAAACATAACAAGTTTTTGTAAATCAATCTGGTTGTCTACATAAAATTGTAAAATTGCAGAACAACTGAAGAGGAATCGCAGGTCTGTAACTGGGTTAGTCCACCAAAAACAGTTTTATATAGATTTTCTAAATTTAAAATATAAAATTTAACATTTCATTGTAGAAATATCTGTACTTATCAATAATTAAGATATTATAATTATAATTTAAGATATTAAAAAGCGTCATTTTAATATCATTTATTGCCTCTTTTTTATTACTGTATTAACTACTAAAAATGAAAAGGTATAACTTTTACTCTGCCAACTTTCTGGTATTATGACGTATTTTGCCATGTGGTTATTTATCTCTTGAACCAAAAGCAAAGAAATATTCATTTTTATTGCTAATAGTAAATTATCAATTAAAATTTTTACTTCTTAAGGATTTGATATCTTTTTCATGTAGTCTTCTGGTGTTTCATTTAATAAATTTACTAAATCAATTGCTGATAATAAGACATTTTTACTTCTTAATTTTTGTCCCCTTTCTAAGTGGAATTTATTAATTAAACTGTGTTTTAAAAAATCCAATTTCCAAATACTGTCCCACATTTTTCCAGTTACAAAATCCACCTTATAATAATATAAAGGTGGATGTGCTTGCCCACATCCACCTTGTCCATCACGACAATAAAAATAAATTATACCATTTTATTGATGAAACGTAAATATTTCTTTTAACTTAATTGATATTTTATTATGACTTTTCGGAAAATCATTTTCCACAAATTCACTAGGCCATTCAACTTTAAATTCATTAACGGTTGTTTTTCTTTTTAAACTTCTTTCCATTATTAATGTGATATTTAGGGTTTTGGTAATTTAATTTATTAACAGACTTAGACTTAAACTTTGAACCCACAGGTTATTATTAAATAAACATTCAATATTATAAAACAACTCATTTATTGCATCAGTTATTTTAATGAAATTATTTCACCAAAACACTGATAAAATTAATATTTAATAAAAAAAGTCGATATCCCATAATTATAATTTTAACACAAATAAGACGTTGGCTTAAACAGTGATACAATCTTATCCACACATGATGCCATAAGCGTGACAGAGACTCCCAGAACTAGCAGCGCAGCTGTCAAATGAGCATCTCTATTCCACGGCCTCACCAGTCACCAATTATTGCAATCTACACATACTTTATAGCTGGTGATTAATTTGAACTTAAAATCAACACATCAATTTTTAATTTTTGAAGCACGTGCATGCAAAACGTTTTTGTGCGTGCAAATATATTTATGTGTACTATGTTTAAAATCTATATATGCGCACACACGGTCACAACTAAGAGGGAACAATGCTTGTGATAAATTTTATTCAAATTGGCATACATTAATTGTTACTTACAAGATGAAAAAACTACTTTGATACTCATGAAAATTTAATTACATAAAAAATTTTGACTCAAAACTTGTTCAATAATTACTTCTCTTTAAACGTTGAATGACTTAAGTAAAATGAAGTTTTTAATTCTACCAGTAAGTATTTGTTCATCCGTATTTAAGTCTTATTTTTCATTTAACAGATGGATTCTGATGTTCTGTTTTTTTTTTTTTACTGTTTATAGGGTGTTATACTGTGGAAGTCAAGTTTTTCCCATATGGTGTAAGTGAAAGATTTTTTTTTCCAAAAGATAAAAAAATAAATCTACTCAAACGATAAAATTAGATAAAATTAATCTACCCAAACGATTCACGATATTTTACTTTTTTTATCACATGCTTAATGAACGATTACTGTACCACAATTATTATTGGTATCCAATGTCAATAAATTATTTAAATTACTTTCGCATAACAATTTTTTTAAAAATGATTTTGAAAACACAAGGTAATAAATAGCGTTATATGTATTCCTATACTCACAGCGGCCGAACTTAAATTTGAAGAACTTTTATTACACAAACGATGTTTTGTATATGCCTATTAAAATGTTAAATAAAATTTAACCTAAAGATTATAGAATGAAATAAACATTTCTAAACAATAAAACATGAAATAATTTTTACCTTTGTATAAATAAAAATTGGGGTGACTAATTGTTTGTAAATGTGTAGTTTCCAGGAGTTAAATGAATACCCAAATTAATTTTCTATCCATTAAATTTTAATTTATTTTAAATAATGTTTTCATATTTAACTTCTATACCGTAAATTAAAATCCAAGAATAAGATTAGAATGCCGACAAAAGTGTCTAAATAAAATTGAAAATATAAATACCTAAAAAGTAACCGATTCTGAATATAGGTTCTGCAGGATCATAGAAAATTTATTACAACAACTGGTTAAAAAATTACGAAGAAATAATCCAATCGTTTTTATATCGATTACACGAGCCTGCAAAATTTGGATGTGGAATGTTTTTTAACTTTTGATAATTGATTTCTGTGCATTTTTTAGCACTGGATCCGAAAATAACCTTCATTTTTTCCATCACCTCAGTAGTTTTTGCAAATCGCAAATTTAAAAATTTGTAAAAAGTTGAAAAATTGAGAAAATTTGATCTATAAAATATACATAAAATGTTTTTTTTTTAAATATATAAATATAACATATTCCTTTTTTGGCTTATACTATGCATTCTTATAGCTAAACAATTGAATGGTCTGAAGAGGACGATTGGGGGGGGGGGATTGAAGTGACGAGTCAGTGGGGGAATTGGCCGACAAGTTATGACAAGACTTAACAAAAAGTAACATGTTTATTGGCAGCTATCTGCGCCATTCATGCACCGTGCAACTTCTATCAGTTTCCGGGCAATGATAACGCGCAGGCGTTTTACGCCCCCCCAAAAAAAACCAAAAAAAAAACATACTATCAGTGCTGTTTCAACCATCAGCAGCGTGTGTAAGTCGAGTTTTTCCGTCCTCTGTGATCAAACGTGATTTATTCGGTGGAAAATATATTTTCAGGCGTAAAGCAAACTTTCCGTTTTTAAAATGACTGCGAGAGGCTGCAAAAATTGTACAGATTCTTTTTGTTACATTTGTGGTGAGTTAATGGCGAAAAGGCAAAAAAGAAATATAACAAGTTTCGTTTGAACACATGTGTTGAAAATTCTTTCAACACATGTGTTGACTTAGACGGTGCTCGATGGATAAACAAGAAGTATTCAAATTTGGAGTTAAAATGGTGCGGCGAGAGCCACGAAATCACACCAATGATTAATACTTTTGTTCGACTACTGTTCACGTTTTCAATTTAAAGAATAAAAAGAGAAACGTACATTCAAATATGCAATCCACTTTACGCCCGACTTCTCATAGTCCAGACGTACCAGTGCCAATTTCACCAAAACGTTTACCTGAAATAGACGGTTCCACAAGTAAAAAAAGATAACATCGAGCAGTACGAACGCGGAAGTAGCTGCGCACCAGAGCTTTATTTAGTCTGAACTAAACGATTTGATTCAAAACTTACAAGTGACCACAGAAAATTCAGAACTGCTTGGTTTGAACCTTAAAGAGAAGAATCTGCTAGCAGCAGGCATCTCATTTTTCTGGTTCAGGTACAGAAAAAAGGATTTTCTTCCATATTTTTCGGAAGAAGAAGAATTATTCTTCTGCACTGATGCACGTGGACTTTTAACTCGATTTAACATTCCGTACGAAAGTAACGATTGGAGACTCTTCATAGATTCGTCCAAAAGAAGCCTCAAAGTTGTCCTTCTTCACAATGGGAATACGTATCCGTCGGACATTCCCGTCCATTCAAAAGAGGGTTACGATAATTTGGAATTCATTCTCGATAAAATTAAATACGATAACCGTAAGTCATAAGCTAATCGTAAGATTACATACGGCGATCTCAAAATAATATCGATGCTTCTACGACAGCAAGGAGGATACATAAAGTTTCCTTGTTTTTTGTGTGAATGGGATAGCAGGGACAGAGAAAACCATTGGATACGGAAAGATTTCCCAAAGAAAGCTTCATTAGAATCCGGAACCAAAAATGTGCTCCGAAAAGCTCTCATAGATCCGAATAAACTTCTCTTTCCTCCTCTGCATATCAAGTTAGGCTCGATGAAGCAATCTGTCAAAGCCTTACCGATAGAAGGTAAATGTTTTAAATACATCTGTCTTTAATAGTCCTGGCATTAAAAAAACAAATGAAAGTTGCAGAAAGAGAAGCCTGGGGAGCCTTTAAAGACATAGTAACCAAGTTTCCGTGCGATAAGAAGAATCCGAACTTCAAATAAATCGTCGAGAACATGCCGCAGAAGTATAAAAATTTAGGCTGTTCCACGAGCTTGAAGGTTCATTTCTTAAATTCACATGCGGATTATTTTCCTGAAAATCTGGTTGCCGTTAACGAAGAGATGGGCGAGTGATATCATCAGTATATGAAAGAAATGGTGAAGAGGTATCAAGGAAAATAAACAAATAGATGATGGCAGACGACTATTGCTGGATGTTACACCGAGATGAACCCTATACATAACAAAGAAGAATAGAGTATAAGCCGTCCAAAGAAACTTAGATACACGGAATAAAATTTTAAGTATTTTACATACTTCGTCATTAAGGGTTGGTAAAGAGGGGGAGTGGTTTCCAAAGGAATGAGTACCTCGTAAAAATTAATTAAATAAATAAAAATAAATTAATTTAAAAGTGCACTACAATAGAAATCAGACTTATTTTGTGGCAATTTTCGTTAGAAAAGGGGGTCAATATCCCCCCTCATGCCATCCTCTCCAGACCACTCAATTTTTTAACTATAAGAATACTTAGTATAAGCCAAAAAAGCGAATACATTATATTATTAAAAAAATACATCATAAAAAAACGTTTTATATCTATATTATTGTATCACATTTTCACAATTTTTCAACTTTTTACAAATTTTGAAATTCGCGATTTGAGAAAACTCCTGTCGTGATGGGGGAAAAATGAAGGTTATTTTCGGATTCAGCGTTAAAAAATACATAAGAATCAATTATAAAAAACTAAAAAACACAACCGTCGCAGGCTTGTATTATCGATGACGGTTATATTAATTTTAATCAAAACGTGGCTAGGTGTGCCGGCCACGTTTTACATCCTTTTATACCTGATGGTGATGACAATAAAATAAATAAATCTCATTGTGACCTACGTTACAATCTAATAATCAAACGGCAATTTTAATAAGTACGTTATCACGATAGAAACGGATTATATTAGAATTTCAGAACACGTGTCTTAATTAATTTTTAAAACGCCATCGAGTAGAATATTGTTATAATCGCATTAGGTTAATGTCTCTGAACAAGAAGATCTATTTTATCATAAAATGTTTAGATCGCTACAAATTACAAATCAAAAGAGAGAAAGAACGATGAAGAGAGATCTCAAACACGATATTTGATGAGATTAAAGCCGACTTTGCGTAACAAATTGTAATATACCTATAATTTATTTACTAAAGTAAAATAATTGTAACCGAGTTTATTATCTTAGCAAAACCGAACTAATTATACTTTTCTATAAAATGATGAATACTTTGCGTAAAATACTATAACGATAAAACAATTCAACTCTCGGTCTACGTACGATAGACAATCAGAAAACATAACACAGAAAAATTAGAAGCATTATTGCATATTGTTAATGTAAAACCTTTTGTGATTTTAGGGCGTGGAAGGAAATGTGATTACTTTTCTTTTTCTCTTTTTTTTCTTTTTAGCCTCCGGAACCACCTACGGTGGTTATACATAAAATATACATAAGTACGTTGAGATGGAACCTATAAAATTAGAGTATGATTTAACCGATCTCTATCTACTTTTTTTTAGATTTTTCAATTAATATAGTACAAAACAGTTTGTTTTTGTAATCTTCTGAAACTAATCGGTTAATCATAAAAAGCTCGCTGAACTCTGTAGTAAAATACCATTTAATCATATCTACACATCCAACGACCCGATCTTGCTAAAAACGTTTTAATAAACTCAAGCGATGAAATTATAACCGTCAGAATAAAAAGCAAAAGTAAACCTAGGAAGTTTTGGGCAAGCAAAAATCTTATTCGTTCAAGAAAAATTGTATACAAAATGGAAAAATAAGCTTAATAATAATAAACTGAGAGATGAATACCGACATGTATAAAATTAAACTATATTAAACTACTTAGAATTACTAGATTTAATTATGAAAAAAATAAATTAAGATACTAAATAAATCTCATAAATATAGATCCAGGAATTAGAAACTCATAAAAATATTTGTTTAGAGTGTAGTATTTATAGTAGTGAATCGAGGACAATAGAAAAATAATGGCAATAGAAAAGGAAAATATTAAACGGATCTTTAGAATGCGGTGTTAACATAAACACGGTGAAAATTAAACGAGTCAATTAAATACAAAACGAAGAGATCTTAAGACGAATAAGAGAGGAGAGAAACCGTGGCAGAATCTTATAAAAACAAATTAGTTTGTCGCTTCATATTATTAAGACATCCAGATTTGTTAATCTGTTGGGTAACGTAGTACAATCGTTAACGTGTAGAAGGAAAAACCGTACAGGAAAACAAAGATTGTAATTATAAAGAAGATAACTAAGGAGTAAGTAGGATGTTGTAATTATGTTGAAGATGTTCAGGAACAAATAAAATAATAGAAAATAATGAATAATAACAAACACGACTGAAAAAAAAAGACGATCGTATTTCTTTTTATTATACGACTACAGAATAATATATAGGAATCGCTAAATTTTAAAGGAATGAAAAAGGTATAAAAGAGTAGTATATAAACACGCAGTAAAAGCTATTACTAATATCTGCTAACAGGCATTTATATCTGAGAGCAAACGCTCTGATAATAGAAAATGTTTACTACAAGAAAAGAATATGTAAACGTTTTATTCGGTTATAGAATTACGGATTGGAAATAGATACATGCGCAAAGTGAGAATGCGAGAGAGAAAGTCAAATGAGAGGAGAGAAAATACCGTATGGACTTGTTAACAGCTGCCAAGCAAAATACAATGCGCTGTACCTACTAAGCGATGACCGTAAAACAAACAGATACGGTTAGCTAACTATCACTGATAACATTATTGTTGGAAGTTACTTTTAGTAATGAATTATTGTTTTAATTAAAGAGCGACGGTTAGATTTTAAAAACACATCCAAAATCAAGAGAAAGATTGCAGAATTAAAACCAACTCCATACATTTTTCACATCCATGGAGTATCAAGCAGGCTGATGTTTAAAAAACTTTTATTTTTTTTAAAATAAACAATACTCATGATTTTACCTCTGGAAAGCTTTTTCAAATCTGTTTTCACTTTGATAAATACCTCACCTCTACGTGTAAACGTCTGTTTATATTACTATTCGGTACGAAATTAAAACCCCACACTTTATACATACGATATTATATTTTGAATACAAAACTACACTTGTTATCCTAATTATTCCAAGCTTATCAGTAACGTTGGTCGCACCGTCTGTAACTTCACAAAATAATAATTTTCATAAGAATAAGGTAACAAACAATTCAGACAACAGGTCTTAATCGTACAAGTGAAGCTGATGTACCGATACAAAATGACATTTTTACGATAGATCCGGTCATTTCACATATACACAAGTCTACTTCGATTCTGAGCAACCCTCAATACTTGACGCTATCTCTTAGGTTCCTAGTCGTTTATTAATCTAAGGAAATGATAGAACCAACAACATTACGAAAGCTTGCTTGTAACCGAACTTCGCAAAGTTCGGTTACAACAAAGTTCGGTTTCGCAAAGTGTGCGATTTGATTTTTTGATTTGCACGCTAGCTGAGACGTCGGTTGAGAACAGCATACCAGAGAAAGTTTTTTTTTTAAAGGGGTGAAAAACTGCTTTCGCGTTATCATTGCCTGGCTGCCCCAGCAAGTGACTGGCGCAGCTGGCTGTTGTGGAAAATAAGCTGCATCGCATTAAAAATACCAGAAATTGTCAGGGTGAGAAAGGTGTCGAAGTAATTTTTTGCTCCTTGCATTTAAGAGATAAGAGAATGCATAGATTTGTGACGCACCAATATGTCGCCCAGATAACTGCCACATAATATTTTGGCATATTTTTCTTAAATATTTATGCTGAAATATTATGAAAAAAATAAAACTAAAATGCAGAATAAGCTGTGGTCAAAGACGCAATCAAAATAGAGCGATCGCTTATTTTTTTTTAGACTTAAACTCTGATCTGAAATTCAGTTTATTTCAGCTGTATGTTTTTTTTTTTGAAATGGAAGGAAGCCTAAACATAGATATTACTTTCAGTTTTTATACTTACATTATTGCTCTTTTTTTTGTTTCAGCCACTTTGGACTACGTTATTTCAATCGATTCATTTTCAGTGCATTTTTTATCCACATATCCATCATTTTCTGGTGTTCTTCTTTTTCTTTCTTCTGTCCAGATGTACTTCTTCCTCCGTTGTTCTTGTTTATGCTAGAAGCCTATGATGTTCTGCAATTTCTGTCTTAGTGGTGAACGTTCTTTAATGTCTTGTCAAAGAAAAAACGTATTTTCAGATTTTTTAAATATAAAGTAAATAGCCTGTTGTGTTTAATTCTTGTAGGTGACTGTAGAAGAAACCCACCGGGTTGGTCTAGTGGTTAACGCGTCTTCCCAAATCAGCTGATTTGGAAGTCGAGGGTTCCAGCGTTCAAGTCCTAGTAAAGCCAGTTATTTTTACACGGATTTGAATACTAGATCGTGGATACCGGTGTTCTTTGGCGGTTGGGTTTCAATTAACCACACATCTCAGGAACGGTCGAACTGAGAATGTACAAGACTACACTTCATTTACACTCATACATATCATCCTCATTCATCCAATGAAGAATTATCTAAACGGTAGTTACCGGAGGCTAAACAGGAAAAAGAAAGAAGAAAGCGACTGTAGAAGGCAATTTTTCTTTTTCTGATTACATATGATATTTTTCCGATATTCATGTATAATTCATAATTGTCTCTTCTTCTAAATCTTCGACTGGTTCTAGGACCTTTCTGTGTATTCTTCATTCTTTTGTTTGTAGTTCATAAATTAGAAGTTTCTAATTATACGTCAAGACACTCGGCCGCATATACAGCTTCTGTACAAATGACTATAGCGTAGTGTCTTAAGTTTAATGTTAATCGATATTGAATCTTTACAGTAAGTATTCTTAGTTAATCGATAGGCTAGTTCTATTTTATTTATTCTTGACGCGACAGCTTCATTTTCAGAGATGTGGTCTTCAACTATCTCCCCTAGGTATTTGAATTCTTTGGTTATGTATTTATTTTAACGGTTTTTTTACACCTCTTAGAATTTCTTTCTTCACTGGATTTTCCAAGTGAAGGATCTTTTATCACTCTTGTTACTATTTTTTGATTAGGAAGGTTCCTTTACATTTATTCAGTGTTGTTTCTTTTGCGATCTGGTTGCTCGTTACAATATGTTTTTTTGTATTAAACTGCAGTTTCCTTTTAGGTGTTTCTTCAAAATCTACGCTATTATATAAATAGGAAGAGGAGTTTTGTTTGTTCGGGATAAATAAAAAAATACTCGATCAATCGCAACCAAATTTTTACCCGTGTTTGTTGACATAACCGAGTAAGTTTTTAGGATATATTTCATCTCGAAAAATCTTCATGTAATAATTATTATATTCTACAATATTATCTTTATATCCTAAAACGTGCCAAGTTCAACTGAAATTTGAACTTGCATACAGAAATTCGCCCCGGCCAAAAAAAGTGAAAACATCCCCACATGTTCGAAAGGTTACGCCGAGTCTGTTATTTTCGAGTCTGAGGGAGTTGTTTACAGTGAATTTACGCTCCGAGCAACAACAATCGATGCCGAATCTTAATGTGAGACTTTCAAAAAATTTCGTAAAACCATTAAAGATCGAAGACCCGTAAGAATGAGCGACGGGGTCGTTTTTCTTCACAACGCTACTCCTCGTTCAGTTTATGTGACAAAGGAGTAACTGCAAAGACTCAAGCGGAAAGTACGGTCTCATCCGCCTTACAGCCCTGACCTAGCACCCCACAACTACCACCTGTTTTGTCCTCTCAACCGAGACCTGGGAGGGGAGCGTTTAGCTAACGATGAACTGAAGGAAACGGTCGTTAAACGGTTGAAAAATCGGACGAAATTTTTATGAGAATGAAATTGAAAAACTTGTCGCAAGGTATGAAAAGCGTTTAGAAAAACTCGGTAATTATGTGAAAAATAGATATAAGTAGTTTTTTGTTCGATAAAAAAAATTGTCTTATAAATATGTGTTCGTTTCTTAGAGGGGAGTAACTAACTTTCTGATCGTTCCTCGTAAAATGAAATTGAAGAAATTCGTATGACTAAATTTATAAATTTGTATGTGTATATGTCTTCTGTGTGTGTGAGTCCATCCCCCTTAGTTTACAGGCACCCGAATGTACCGATCACTAGTGAAAAATCCCGATTCGTTAGTGTTTCACCACACGACTCGAGGTGGTCAGGTGTATACTTGTTAATAATAAATAAGACCGCTCGAGTACGGTCAAAGTCCCGTGTGTTTACGATTGAAAATAAATCGATTAACGAAGTGGGTTGCTAGGTCGATTCCTTTTTTTCTAAAGGGATCCCACTTTAATACGAGATATATTGTTTTTATCCTACAACGAATTCTACAGAATGAATTCAGTAAGATACGAAACGCTATTAAGAATATTATATAAAAATAAATTGCGATACATTTTGTTCATCACATCTCTTTCGTTGATACCTAATATATAAACGGTTTACAAAAAAATATTAGCTCAGCGTAAATATGTTCAGGCATAGAGTTGTATGTAGAAAATAATGTCTTATATTGAAATATAAAAAAAACTTAATGTAGTAGGAAAATGATCGAACGAAACTTAAACTTTAACAGAATGCGTTTTGATTTCATTTTTTTGCCCAGAGCTGAAGATAGAATTGTCCATAGAGTTCCACGTGGATAAAGTCACACTTACTCCTAAATAATCTTTTTTGTAAAAAAAAAAAAAATAGAACGATCACTAATCTACATATATAAAAAAGGAGTTGATATATTTGAAAAGCAAGATTAAGAACCCCATAGGTATACAAAAAAATCCAATTCGGCAAAAACTTAGTATTTATTGCAAGGGTCGTTTTTATGTTTTTCTTTTACACTCTCTAATATCCGGTTGCCCGGTGATCCGGACATTATCTTATTCCGAAATTCAGTTATAACTACGAGACGGTATGACAGATTTTAAAAATTCAAACGGCGTATTTTTACCATGTTGGGTGCTAATGTTCGCATAAAAAGTATGTACGTTGGATCATCCTGTTATCCAGTTATTCGGTTGTCCGTTATTTTTCTGAACTTTACTTATACCTTCGGAACGGTACGACCAATTTTAAAAATTTAAACAGCGAATTTCATAGCGGTACCAAGGCGATTATGAGATAGAAATAAGAAATCGAGGTGAATAATTAAAGTACCGGAAAAACAAATAGTATAAATTTTTAATTACAGTAATTTTTCGTAATACGAAGTTAATGTGAGGTACGCAAAAATGAGTCGTCTGGAAAAAATTTTCTAGACTATTAAAAAAAACAAAAAAACGCACATTTGGTTGTACCTCATGGGTTTTGTGGAAAACATTACAATTACTTTGTAAAATTTTAGTGACTTTTATAACTAAAGTTGAAGTTAAGTATTTTTACACGATTACGATGAATAAATCAGTTTAAAAAACTAAACCTCATTTTACGCCCCAAAGAGCAGAGCGAAGCGATGCCTGGCTGAGCAGCTAGTAATATAAATAAAAGCACGCATCAAAACAATAATTTTTACATAAAAAAAAATTGTAAACAGTATATATTATCTGGAGTGTTATATCATATAACACAATGAAGTATGTCATTTCATAATTTGCAAATTTGGCAGAGTATATCGTCAATTGATAGCATTAATATAAATGTTTATTACTTAATAATTTACAACGTGAATTAATACACCGATTATTAATCGGTGAGTAGCGTGCATGATACAGTCAAATATATAATAAAAGACCTAGAACAAATACGATACTGATAATTAAATTTAATTAACATGACAGTCCACTATTCTTCTCTAGAGTAAATCAATGAAATAACTTGTTTTAATAAATAATGTAAACGCTTTAAAATCTATTTTACTAAAATTATCAATCTGTAACTACTGATAAACCATTAATAAATTAAATTTTTAAAAAATCAATAAAATTATCACATTATACTAAAAGAGAAGCACCGTCACGTCATTGTTATAGTTTTTACTTGTATCATACCAGGGCTATAAATCCCGTTTCAGTAAAACAGTTTGCATAATCTGACTTCAACGTATCCGTTTTTAAAACACTGCTGCTCAGGTAATCCCGACAGTCAACATGAACATATTAAGAGCGGTGAAAAGCTTAAATTCTAACCGGATTCAGACTTAGGCCTAACAGCAACACAGAACTATCATAGTACAAAACAGTTGACAATGTTAAACCTTCAATGCCAATCCTAAACGATACCAACCGTAACCGATGGGATGAACGACTGACACGCATAGTAATCAATAATCTCAAAAAACTAAAAAATTATTTATAATATTTGAAAATTTAAATAAGGATTATTTAATATATATATATATATATATATATATATATATATATATATATCCTACTTTCAATTTTTATTATAATATAGAAATCCTTTCCAGTAATCGAACCCGATTGCAGCCAATATGCTAACTACAATGCCGATTAACCAGCCGGTTGAGAAATGGAGCCGGCCATTTACAGGGAAATTGAAAAAGAAAAAGCTATATAATGAAAATCACAAAATAATTCGGTTATACGGCTTAAGAAAATACCTAAATGTAAATGAAGAAATTGGGCAAATTTCTGGGCAAGAAAATACCTAGTGTAAGCACCTAACTATTCCCTATCTACCTAGTGTAGCAGAGAGAACTGACAAGGTTAAGATCAGGGGGTGTGTCTTTTTTAGGACTTTGTTGTACTGTAACCGACAACTAGTTGCACGATTAACTATCGACACAAAGTTTAGCTGAACTGTTAAATCAGACACTGTAAACAAAGAATAATAGTGGATTTATGCCTTTTACTTCCTTGTATAAAGTAACACAAATATTGTGATAGCGAAAAATTTCGGTTTTCAGATTTCGACGGAAATATCCATTTTGACCATTCCTGAATCCATTTTGCCTAGTTTCGGCGTGACGTCTGTAGGCACTTTATGTAAGTATGTACGTATCTCGCATAATTCAAAAACGATTAGCCGTAGAATGTTGAAATTTTGAATTAAGGACTGTTTTAACATCTAGTTGTGCACATCCCCCTTTTGATTGCAAAAGTGTACAACTAAGCCCAAAACCCCAAAAAATTTGATTCTGGACTTTTTCTTAACTTCAGTAATAAGCCCTGATTGAGAGCTTTTCAAGATTTCATCTCCTTTTTTATTTTTTTAAAATTAAATATATTGATTTATTAACCCGTGATTGTAAAAAGATTTTTACAATAAATAAATATTCAATAATAACAATAAAAAAAAGAGAAGTTATTAGTGAAATAAAATTTTATGTACTTTTAAATATGTATATATGTAATTTAATAGGCATTATTTACGCCATTGCGTAAAGTTGCGTTTATTCCAATAAATTCAAGGTTATGGTCGAGTCTTGTAGTTAACATGCTTGGTAAATTTATTTTGCATTTTTGTAAGGCTTATCATACGTATATTTTTAAAGTAGGTTGTTTGGGTTTGTTTTCGATTTAGGGATATTTCTCTCAGGCTCCAGCTTGACTGGCATCATCATATTGGTGTCAGCTTATTTCTATCACGCATTATTTCATTGCTGTTTAGTCTTAAGTGTTTTTTATTCTCAACCAATTTCAATATTGTCATAGTTCCTAGAAGTCTATTTCTCTTTGTCTGCCCTGATGTCATTTCTTCAACTTGTGCGTATTCAGAAATTTATTTTATCAGCCTTACGTAATTCTTTAGTGGTCTGCTTGCTTGTAAATTATTTTGTTATGAATTCCCGAATTCCGCACGTTTTCTCTAATCGTTCTCATACTAACACTAAGACACTACTCTTGTTGTCAACACACACACACACTCTTCTGTCCATTGCTTTGTTCGCTTCCCCTACTTCTCACCACGCCAGCTTTATTCATTCCAGTTCAGTTTTTCATGTTGTTTGGATGTACCGGCTGGTCCCCGGCACCCAGTTGCAGTTCTCTCTCGTATAATGTGTTAAGTACTTTCATCGCATTCATACTCACATAAACGTTGTGGTATTTCTCTGTCGAAATATTCTCTAGTTCTACTCGTCAGTGGTTCGTGACTTCACCGATCTCTATGTTTTGTTTTGTCTCGTTTCTTTGTTAAGTTAATCTTCAAATTCAGTATATTACGTCTCTCTTGAAAGTGTTTCAATCGCTACAAACTGCCGATTCTATCGACGCCGAATCTTCTCCAGCTGCTGATTACATTTTTCATCGATGCAATTTCTCTCCAAACTCGTTGCTACATATCTGAGGTGGTACGTAATTATTCAACTTCTAATCACAAATTGTTACCTCTGTTATTTTTGATTCGCCATTACAGACTACACCAAGGATAAACAGTATGTATATGTGCACTTTAATTTCACGAGTTCCTTTTTACCAATATTCGTGTGTTATTAAGGGATGTTCAAATCCTTCATTATTATTTACAGTAAACAGTTACGCTATTAGTAAAATTTGTGAAACGTTCAGTTAATCGTACATTATGCTTTTCAATTTCAAGTTTGTTTAAAAAAACATTTATTCACTTAAGTGCAGTCACGACAGGTGGCTTATATAAGGTTATGTTATTGTTCATGTGCAACATATTTTACGTGCTTACTTTGTTACAATTTGTTATTATTGTAATTAACTCTATCATTTAATCTTGTAACTTGTTAATCGCCGAGATTAATTCTTATATATTCATGAAACGAATTCATATTACTTCTTCTTATATTAATCTAAAGAAAATTACTCCTGATGTGAATTTACGTTTTTGGACTTTGTAATTTCATGTTTTCAAGAAAACTTATTTTCTAAAATGAACTTATTTATGTTCACTTATTTCAATTTGATTATTGTAATTAACTTTTTTTATACTGGAATATTATCGTGGCCTTTTTTCTATACTAAACTAGAATTACATGTTTTAATTATTTAATGCTAAGTATGATGATGTTCATAATTCAGAAAAGGCCAGTGCCAATGATACGTACGAATTACTGTAGTTTATTTTTCTAGGTTAATGACATTTGTTCATTGCTGATTTTTATTATTACAGAATATGTCAGTAATGCAATAGTTTTCCAGTCATACTATGTTTATTGATGTTACGTTTTTTTAAGTATATAATTGTAAATAAGGTGTTTTATGTTCTCTTGTTTTCAGGCTTTGTTAAATTGTAATTTTCAAAATGTGTATTTGAAAAATGTATATTCATGTATTTTCTCATTTAATATCATTATTCATATGTTGATTCAGCTGACATTTCTTATATAGAATTAAGTTATGTTTATTTCATAATTTCTTTTAATTTTTTAAGGTTATGATTTAACATAAGTTCTTTTGTTTTTTTCTAATTAAAGTCCAATTTCTTTTGGCAAATAAATACGAGCTGTGTGTTCTTTTATTTTTGTTAACTTTACCCAACAGGCATTATTACATATGTTTTTATGTAACAGTTGGTGAAACGTCTGATTATTTAATAATTGCTGAAAATTATAATTTAGAATCGTATTATTTTTGGATTTTCTTAGCAAATTCTTATAAAAATTGTGTATTTATTTTTAAAAAAATATTTTATTTAATTATTTGACTGACAGAAAAATAAAATACATTTCTGAAACGTATTCAATTTAAAGTGATCGTTGAAAATATTTTTTCACTTGTGCGTAGTATGCACAAGATTTCTGGTGTATCGTATAAATAAAAGTTATAATAATTAAACTACTCCGTTTAGTGAACTCCTGTATACCGGTTACAAAGATTAATTTTGACCTTGCGGTGCAAAATAATCAGTTTTTATTATTGTATTATTTGGCAAACGATTTATTTAAAGAGTAATCAAGGGACTTGTACTCTAACCTAATATTTCAGATAAGATTGCCGAATTAATAATCGTATAAATATTTGATGTTAATAAAAACCAATATTTTAGCAATTATATAAGTCTCACAAAATTTATTAATCAAACGCAATATTGTCGACTTATTAGGAACTGAAAAATTGGAAAATTTCATCCGAAACTCGTCTTTCACTCGTTTGTAAGAATTACATGCGCAATAAGTTTCAATAACAAACACACGTTCGTCCTTGAAAAACGATATAGTTAACGCAATAGAAACGAATTTATACTGGTATAGCGCGCTAGCGCATAAGAAGGGCATTTCAACTGTTGCAAACTGCTAATCTTGAGTACAGTATCATCAACTGACACGTAGGAAAAAATAAAATTGACCTATGCGTGACTTCTAACTTCTTAATCTTAAGGTTGCGTCCTTTTTGAAACATCCGTTAGTCTATTTTGCAGCTAATTTAAAAATTACACACATGGGCGCACATACACACAAGATGTGCGTGTTTTCTCAAACAAATTAACGATTAATTTTATAAAATCTTGGGAATTGTTTACAAAAAAATTCATACGAATATTTACATGAAAAGAAAGATCGGAACATAATATAAAGTAATAAAGCTATACTGTAACATTTTTAGTATACAGACGTAAACTTTTAATATATATAAATAAAAAAAAACCTAAGTTACAGCAATATAACAATTTATTAAAGATACATATAAAATCAGCCAAAGTTGCAAAACGTCAAAAAATTAAAAATTGTACTGAGAAGAAATATCCCATATAAAGAGAAAGCAAAAAGATTATTCATTAAGAGAGATTCAAAAAGGAGAACTAACACAATCCGATAAACATACCCTCGTAATATATTCTCGTAATAAAAAAGTTATTTTATTTAAGAACTAAAACAGTATTAAAGAGAAAACCAACAAAAATTAAATATAGTTATTAAAGTATTCAATATTAAAATAATGAAAACAAAGCGATGTAACTAGACATAGTACGAAATCGTTTTTGTTCATTATGGCTTTCTTAAAACTTTAATAAAATGCAAATCTTGCTCATTCATTTTCTTTCTTCTAACCCTTAGTCAACACACTCTTTCTGTATCGCTCTGTTTCTAACTCCCTCCCCATTACTTTTCCTGCACAACATTTTCTACCTAGAAAAATTTATTAGTTAAAAAATATATCGAATCGCAGTCGTTCTACGCGTTGCCTTTAAAACCTTTTTTTTATTTTTAACGATAAAATTATTTAACAAAAAATCTTTAAGACGTACAGCATATTAATATCATTGAAATTAATAACAAAAGAAAATAAATAAAATATAACCAACTTTTTAAAAAAAAATCAATCGCTCTTTACCAGAGTTGAAAAATAATTAAAAAAAAAATAGAAGGAGGTAAGGAGAGTATCCTCTATTCAACCAGGCGCAACGTACTAACAACAGTATATTGTAAATATTTCAATAAACATTTTAATTCGGTTTGTTATTTTTTTACGAATTATATCGCTGTTCAAAATCTATTTGTTTTTTAAACATTTAGACAGATTGAAAACATTCAACAGAGTTAAACGGCGTTTTCTGAAGAATTTATGAGGGCTAATAGGTATCCGCTTCATCAGTACCACCGATGACACAACTGAATAAGAAGCTGGATAATTAGTTTCGAAAAGAGCTGTATTCTGGTGAGGGGTTAATATTTTAAGAATAAAAGTTATTTGAAGAGTTATCACACTTAGTTATGTATCAAAGGTTTTCATTTTTAAAATATTAATTCGTACGAATAGTCAATAAAGCCTCCTCTATGAATCATGAGACCTTGCCGTTGGTGAGGGGGCTTGAGTGCTCAGGGATACAGAGTAGCTGGACCGAAGGTGCAACCATATCGGAGAGGTATCTGTTGAGAGCCAGACTAAGGAATGATTCCTGAAAGAGGGCAGCAGCTCTTTCAGTAGTTGTTAGGGGCGTGAGTCAGGACGATTTAAACAGCCGTATCAACATCACTCAGTCCTCTGAGTACTGCGCAGCTGAAAGCAATGGAAAACTACAGCTGCTTTTTTTCCAAGAAAATGTGGCTCTCTGCATTTTCACATAGCAATAATGGAGGCGCCTTCCTTGGTAAAATATTCCGGAGGTAAAATAGTCCCCCGTTCGGATCTCCGGGTGGGGACTACTAAGGAAGGGGTCACCAGAAAATTAAAAAATAACATTCTACGAGTCGGAGCGTGGAATGTTAGAAGCTTAAAAAAGGTTGGTAGGCTAGAAAATCTAAAAAGGGAAATGGGTAGGACAAATGTGGATATAGTAGGAATTAGTGAGGTGAGGTGGGAAGAGGAAGGCGACTTTTGGTCAGGTGATTTTAGAGTAATTAACTCAGCGTCAAATAATGGGCAGGCAGGAGTAGGTTACGTGATGAACAAGAAGATAGGGAGGAGAGTGGAGTATTTCAAAACGCATAGCGATAGAATCATTGTAATAAGGATAAAATCAAAACCTAAACCGACAACGATTGTTAACGTCTATATGCCTACAAGCGCCCATGATGATGATGAGGTAGAGTGTGTATACGAAGAGATTGATGAAGCAATTAAACACGTAAAAGGAGATGAAAATTTAATAATAGTTGGAGATTGGAATGCAAGCATTGGAGAAAGCAAGGAAGGAAATATAGTGGGTGAATACGGGCTGGGCAAAAGGAATGAAAGAGGGGACCGACTTATAGAGTTTTGCACGAAGTATAATTTAGTAATTGCCAACATCCAATTTAAAAATCATAATAGAAGAATATACACTTGGAAAAAGCCAGGCGATACTGCAAGGTATCAGATAGATTATATCATGGTTAAGCAAAGATTTAGAAATCAACTCGTTGACTGCAAAACTTACCCTGGAGCAGACATTGATAGCGACCATAATTTGGTGATAATGAAATGTAGATTGGAGTTTAAAAACCTGAAGAAAAGGTGTCAGATGAATCGGTGGAATTTAGAGAAGCTTGAGGAAGAGGAGGTAAAGAAGATTTTTGAGAAGGACATCGCAAGAGGTCTGAGTAAAAAAGATAAGGTAGAAAATGTAGAAGAAGAATGGGAGAATGTTAAAAAGGAAATTCTTAAATCAGCAGAAGCAAACTTAGGCGGAATAAAGAGAACCGGTAGAAAACCTTGGGTTTCAGACGCTATATTGCAGCTGATGGATGAACGTAGAAAATATAAGAATGCTAGTGATGAAGAAAGTAAAAGGAACTATCGGCAATTAAGAAATGCTATAAACAGGAAGTGCAAACTGGTGAAAGAAGAGTGGATTAAAGAAAAGTGTTCAGAAGTGGAAAGAGAAATGAACATTGGTAAAATAGACGGAGCATACAGGAAAGTTAAGGAAAATTTTGGGGTACATAAATTAAAATGTAATAATGTGTTAAACAAAGATGGTACACCAATATATAATACGAAAGGTAAAGTCGATAGATGGGTGGAATATATTGAAGAGTTATACGGAGGAAATGAATTAGAAAATGGTGTTATAGAGGAGGAAGTTGAGGAGGATGAAATGGGAGAAACAATACTGAGATCTGAATTTAAGAGAGCATTAAAAGATTTAAATGGCAGAAAGGCTCCTGGAATAGACGGAATACCTGTAGAATTACTGCGCAGTGCAGGTGAGGAAGCGATTAATAGATTATACAAACTGGTGTGTAATATTTATGAAAATGGGGAATTTCCATCAGACTTCAAAAAAAGTGTTATAGTTATGATACCAAAGAAAGCAGGGGCAGATAAATGTGAAGAATACAGAACCATTAGTTTAACTAGTCATGCATCAAAAATCTTAACTAGAATTTTATACAGAAGAATTGAGAGGAGAGTGGAAGAAGTGTTAGGAGAAGACCAATTTGGTTTCAGGAAAAGTATAGGGACAAGAGAAGCAATTTTAGGCCTCAGATTAATAGTAGAAGGAAGATTAAAGAAAAACAAACCAACATACTTGGCGTTTATAGACCTAGAAAAGGCTTTCGATAACGTAGACTGGAATAAAATGTTAAGCATTTTAAAAAAATTAGGGTTCAAATGCAGAGATAGAAGAACAATTGCTAACATGTACAGGAACCAAACAGCAACAATAACAATTGAAGAACATAAGAAAGAAGCCCTAATAAGAAAGGGAGTCCGACAAGGATGTTCCCTATCTCCGTTACTTTTTAATCTTTACATGGAACTAGCAGTTAATGATGTTAAAGAACAATTTAGATTCGGAGTAACAGTACAAGGTGAAAAGATAAAGATGCTACGATTTGCTGATGATATAGTAATTCTAGCCGAGAGTAAAAAGGATTTAGAAGAAACAATGAACGGCATAGATGAAGTCCTACGCAAAAACTATGGCATGAAAATAAACAAGAACAAAACAAAAGTAATGAAATGTAGTAGAAATAACAAAGATGGACCACTGAATGTGAAAATAGGAGGAGAAAAGATTATGGAGGTAGAAGAATTTTGTTATTTGGGAAGTAAAATTACTAAAGATGGACGAAGCAGGAGCGATATAAAATGCCGAATAGCACAAGCTAAACGAGCCTTCAGTAAGAAATATAATTTGTTTACATCAAAAATGAATTTAAATGTCAGGAAAAGATTTTTGAAAGTGTATGTTTGGAGTGTCGCTTTATATGGAAGTGAAACTTGGACAATCGGAGTAAGTGAGAAGAAAAGATTAGAAGCTTTTGAAATATGGTGCTATAGGAGAATGTTAAAAATCTAATTGGTGGATAAAGTGACAAATGAAGAGGTATTGCGGCAAATAGATGAAGAAAGAAGCATTTGGAAAAATATAGTTAAAAGAAGAGACAGACTTATAGGCCACATACTAAGGCATCCTGGAATAGTCGCTTTAATATTGGAAGGACAGGTAGAAGGGAAAAATTGTGTAGGCAGGCCACGTTTGGAGTATGTAAAACAAATTGTTGGGGATGTAGGATGTAGAGGGTATAATGAAATGAAACGACTAGCACTAGATACGGAATCTTGGAGAGCTGCATCAAACCAGTCAAATGACTGAAGACAAAAAAAAAAAATGTCAATAAAGTAACAATGATAGTGTTCAGCATACATTGATCAGTGTTAAAAATTAGTTGCAGTTTATATATATATATATATATATATATAAATACACCGTATATATGTACACACAACACACATACAAACATCTGTGTGTGTTTTAAGTACAAATAGATATTTAATAGCTCTCTACTGCATGTTACTAATGAACCATATGAAACGAATTAGAAAGCCGATCTACGTGCGAAGTGGTAGCGTCTCGACCTTTCATCCGGAGTTCTGGGTTCGAATCCCGGTCAAGCATGGCGTTTTTCAAACGCTAAAAAATGTCACTTCCATATCCCGAGGATAAGCGTTAAGCTTATGCGGCTTAATCATCGAACAACAAAAAGGATCGGCTAACGATAATTTTTATATAGGCTTCGATGCTGAAAGTTCTGGAAAATTCGAGCGAACAATATCCTAAACGTTTTAGAACAATCAGCTAGTACACCGATCGGCTTTACGATCTACGAGAGGGTACTGTTGTTTAATCAACGAGCTCCTGGTGTGTCTGCGCAGTATGCGGCCGCAACCGTTCATTAAAACCCGTGTCATAATACTGTTAATGAAAATCAGCGAAATTCTTACAACAGCTAGTGACCGTGGCGCCCTGGCCATTTTAACGGCACTAGTTATAGATGCGGGTGCTGCATTTCTTCTCTTCAAACAAAATACCTCCAAAATAACCCTGATCTACACTTAAAAACACCATAAATTGACCGGGAATTGAACCCGAGACTTCAATTTACTAGTCCGTTATGTTGCCGAATGAACCGTAGATACGATCGAAGACACGACCCGACCCGAAGTGAAGTTTTAATAACTACACAAAGAAATCGCCTATTTTTGTTTTTTTGTTTTTTTTATTCCTTTTATCAAACAACATCGACTATGATTTTCAGCGATACCACCGATAGAAGCTATTAGAACCCTCCATTCAAGCGTAAAGCGTACCGAACCAAGATATATAAGCGACGAATTCCTTTCTCCTTCAATTAAAACACACACAAAGTATGAAACTAAAAATACACATATATAGTATAAATATATATATAAAATGTATTATATATTTAATTATCTAATATACGAAAATATAAACACAATTATATAGAGCTCCTTAAAAATATATGCGCTCTAAAACATAAAAAAATAAATTGGAATACAAATTGAGAAACGTATGCAGTAATTTGAGAGAACAATCGAAACACTCACAGTACAGCAATTAAATCGCTCTCGGCTCGTTTTTTCTACAACATAGTTTGTTCTACAACAAATTTACTTTAAGTATAAGATAGTATAAAAAATACTACGCATTATCGTAAAAAAAAAACCTAAGTAACCGTTCAACAAGTTTTAAAACCATCGCTCGATTACTAGTCGAATGAATAAAACTAGTAGGCTGTAATAAACGAGACCAGAGTCTATAAAATATTTGCAGTTACTCGATTTAAATTTAATTCACACGGTACACGGAAACGAAATAAAAATATTCAATTTACGACACATTTTATATTTCATATGAATCCGATCGGAATCATAAAAGAGAAAATTCTCTATTTCTTTATCACTTCTTTTTTTATTTTCCCATATACGCATACATTTTTCGTACATATAAATAGCGATACGTGAAAGCGAGTAGCTTATATTTATTACTATTAAACCGTAAATTTAAATCTCTTTCTAATTAATAAAAAAAAGAAAAATACATTTATTTTAACTTTACAATAAATAATTTAATGAAATAACATACGTTTCAATATTAAAAATGATATAAATTAAACTCTTATGTACTTTGTAAAAAGTCAGAATAACAACATAAAACAGTATAAAATACAGTACACATATTCAAACGAGGATTAAAAGCGAATAATTTATACCACGGATTTAAATTACTCTATACGACGGAAATGAATCTTGTGCAAATATTGCACGAACGGATTCCGCTGAAGATATTTGTATCGCTATAGTATGCGTCACGAAAGAAAAACCTGGTCTTTAAATCATTATAGCCGTTTACTTTAAAAAAGAAGTGTTTTATTCGTTTCTGCGTTGTTATTACTAAGAGTTATTTATTTGAAGAAAATCTGAAGGATGATAAAGCATATTTTCGCATGTTATCCATTTTAACTTTCTTTAACAGCGATAACAGACGTAAAGTATACTTAAGAACCGATTTTTACGTATCATTATATATGTATTTTTTAACGTTCCGTCGATTTCATAAAGGTTATAAAAAACTATACAGTTGGCTCTCGATCCGCTATTCTTTAGTCCGACACCTCCAGTAATCCGGTAATTTTTTTTTTCACCCCATCACAACTGATAAAACAGAGAGACGCCACGGCCGAGCGGAGAATATGATGTTTCAAGTGAGTAGGCCGTGGTTAGTCTCTAATAAACTACATTACAGCACTTCTGATTGTCACCGACGTCATTAGCTGTGTCTGCAGTTGAGCGCGTGACGCCGCCGGTGGCGACATGCACAGTACCGGTTCTACAGACGGCATTAAACTTCTTACAGTATCTTACTCCACGTTTCAGAACCGCACGATCGTGTGCCGCGTTTAGTTATCGTATTCGTTTTAACGCGTCTAGTCTTCCGTATCTTTAAAAGCATCCGAACTTCGTTGTGTTTAGTTTTGATTTATGACTTGTAAAAAAATTCGGGTCAAAGTAGAAGAATTTGTAAAAGATAATGTAAGCGGTAAAAGTAATCGGAAAACATTAAAATCTAGAACGATCCCGTAAATGGAAGACGCTTGGTTTACCCAGTAACGTTCCAAACGTACTCCTCTTTCTGGTGAAATCATCAAAGAAAATGCTAAGCTTTCCTATAAAGAAATGATGAGGAAAGAAGATTTCCGCGCAAGTGACATGCGATTCGACGAATTCAAGAAGCGTTACGGAATCCGCTTACTAACCACCGCAGGTGAAAACCTTTCTTGCGGTTTTACGTTTTCTTGTAATTTTACTTCTTAGGGCTCTTAAAAACGTAAGACTTCCTGTAAAATACAGAAATCAAAGCGAGCGTGGATGACAAGGAAAGTATTTTCCGTACGGTTTAATGAGCAGTTCGTGTCACCGGTAAAAAAATTCCTTAACAAAAGATAGGTACCAGAAAAAATAACTTTTAGACAACCGTACGGGGCGCTCCGATGAGGAAGACTTCGAAAGTAAAGAAGGGTTAATCCTTGTCTTTCTTCTTCCGCCAAATGTTACGGCTATCATTCTGCGGATAGATCAAAATGTAAAAGGTAACAGATTAGAAAAAGAGTCTAATGTATAGTGTAACGAGTAAATCAGAAAATACGCGTATTTTACAACGTTTAAAAGAAATAAATCTTAAAGACTTCGTGTTTGATCTCGCACAAGCCCGGAAAAAGTTTACTGCCAAAGCAATACTGTTTTCTTGTTAAGATATGTGGCCAACAACGTCTACATTTACATGAAAAATGCATACATATTTATAGGAAAAACGGAAAAACAGTGAAAAATGAACACTTACCAACGACAATCGAAAGCAGTGATTTCAGTCCTGATGCTGAAATAAACGACATTAGGGAATCGGTAGCCCGACTGTGCAGTTAGGACGACTCAGAAGATATGACATAAGACGACGTAAACGAATGGCTGATCGGAATCGAAGATGAAAATTATCAATTGATGACCGATCGGGAGATAATTGAAGATGTGCTGGACCAGGACGAAGACGATAATGACTGCGAAAACGTGATACCTACGCCATCGATTATTACCGTAGGTCACGAAAGTGCTTTGAGTGCGTTTAACGTTTATATCAAGTGGACCGAAGAAAATTAAGTGGCAGCTGCCGATAATTTAACATAAAAAGGTTTGCGATAAAATAATTTTAAACTCTCCGTTATAGCAAATAAGAGGTTATCGGGCAGTATTTTTATGTTATGTAGTTAATTGTATTATTGATATTTTCTTAATTAATTATATCAGTCATTCAAATTAATAAATGCGTATGAAAGTACGTAACGTTTTCTGTCGGTTGTTACATTGAAATTACGGTAATTCCAGTAATCCGACACCAGGACTCCCCAATATGTGTCGTATCCAGAGCCTACTGTAAAACTATTAAAAAACTCTCACTTCAATTCCCTATAAAGAAAAGAAATATGTTTTATTTGCGCTGAAACACAGTGTGTTTTAACACGCATAAAATTCAACGATTACAGTACAACACGGACACGTAAAATATAATTAAGGAGTCGTACATAAGAGAGTAACCAAGATTTCTTGGAAGCACTGTGAAGCGCCTGTATTCATTTTTTAACCGGCTGACAAAATTCTTACCCGTTTTAATGGAAATTTTTCTTTTTTTCCGTACTTTTTCCACGTAACTGTCACTCAAACTTACGAAACTATTTAATATCAACCGATAACCCGATAGCGAAGAAGTCGACGTTTCCTCGCTATTAAACATCCCACGGACTATCGATCGACAGTCTATAACCACCCGCCTTTTAGATAATCTCTGAAAAACGGATGGTTAGAGGAACGAAAAACTTACCGACATCGACAATTTTTCTTTAAATAAATTGCAAATCACAACAACAATGTTGTAAAGAGAAATGTAATAAGGTGTAAAACTGGAACTATTTCTATAGATTCGACGGGCAAAATTGATATGCCGAGCGTAATATGTTGATACGTAATTCAGTTTCATATCCGCACAATTTCCGATTAAACAAATAAAAAGGGCGAACGAAACCGCTTATCGCACGTCGTGAGATCGTGTAATAATAAAAATACCGTCGATAAAAATTGGAAAACGATTATATTTCACAAAAAAAAAGAATCTATAAATAAAATTCAGCGGTATGTCAGTAATAAATACACGTACCGAATAAATAACAAACGGTCAGAAATAATAACTTTGTTTAAAACGACGCCGTTAAGTCGTAATAAAGCTTTTACAGTGAGTATTATTACCAGAAAAAGATTCTTATTCCGTTACAAAAGCAAATCCTCGGCGCGAGTATTACGTGTACTATAAAAAAGGTACACGACGTTTTATCCTAAGAATTTTATGCACCTCGAGCATAAAAATAAAAATAAAATATAATAACGTTATATACAATCGTGTCGTATCCCTTATACGGCTCATTAAATTTTTACTCGGCTCGAGTCGCGACTAAAATATTTTTGTACGACTACTTGAAATTTTAAATCTATTACACGGTAGATGAAAAGAGCACCTATTAAATGTTCTTCGTCTGTTAATTCTTTAACGCATGAGAGCGAACCCGAGCGACGATAAATGAAGGAAAGAAAACGTAACAGCACGATTACTTGGCACCAGGCAAACCGAGATAAATACAGAATGTATAATATATAATAAAACGGTTGGAATATACTAACAAAAACCACCGTACGTATTTTATTTACCCATTATTTTAGATAAATGATTTAATTAATGTTTTAAATAGATCGTTAACTTTATACTTAATAAACTAAGAATAATCATTTTTTTACCGATCTAATCGAAATTGGAGGAAATTAAAAAACTAAGATGAATTAAACGTATAGAAGTACGGAGAATCGTGTACGCTAAGCGAATGCAAAAGGGAAAAAATGAGGAAAGGGGAAAAAAAAGAATAAGAACACGAAAACCCAAACCGAAACGATAAAAAAAATTCAATCGATAAAAATAAGACTCTTTAGGTAACCTTTTGTTGTATTTGTTTAAACGAAGAAATCTTCCGCTTTATCACTTGTAACGTTGAACACATTTCTAGATTTGTAGATTTCTACTAAAAAAAAAAAAAAAATATTTCGAACTATATCACTCAACTTTTTAAGGAGTTTACCTCCTCTCCCAGCGGTTGCCGACCGACTTAATTTATCTATAGTCTGCTTTTATCAAAAACTATTCGAGTTACGAAATTTTAATTTGCTATTATTCTACGTACTGAATACGTTAAAAAAGGGGTTTTCTAATAACCCTTCGAATATAAAAAAAATTCTTATCAAATATTTTTAGAGGCTTCTTTTTTAATTTAAAAAACCTTTTTTCCCTATTAATACCAAATTCATTTGAAAAAAAAATGAAAACACAGTTGTAGGACTTTCCCGACTTTCACAGTCGTAAGACTTACTGCGAAACAACTGCGGTTGTTTCTGACGCACGGATTTCATATACGTACACGCAGAACTTAATTTAAATTATTTATCATTTTATTTAAATATAATATTTTTTCGCTTATTTAATTCAATAGTTCTAACTAAAGCGCGCGCGCGCATACCGTATTTAATTTACGGGGGTGTGACGGTGCTAACGGCGACAGCCGACACTAACTAAACTACTGTAATTTCACAACTTACATAGGAAAGATTTCGCTTGTACGGTCGGCAGACTGCTGTAGCCCCTAGGCAAAACGTACCAGTTACCGAGTCGACCGAACGATCGAGTTTGAGACCCAGCCAGACCGAGATACTTTCTTACACTTTAAATATTACGCATTTATTTTATTATACCGCTCACCTGTGACGTCACAACATAGCAGACGACTACAAAAGCATCATTTTTTAGGGTGGGGATGCGATTTTGTAAAATATTTTTGCAAATATTATTTTTTAATCGTTAACAAATATGCCTAAGAAAAATATGACCTTAATTAGACGAAATATGGAGAAACTGAGAGCGACCTTGATTTAAACCCTCAACCGCTTGACCTTTTAAGCTGAAAATATAACGGATCACTACCCCATATATATATATATATATATATATATAAATAATCCGACCGAGTTTGGTCAAAATCGGCCCAGTAGTTCTGGAGATATAAGGTAATTTAAAGGCCAACACCGAACACGTACACATATATATGAACATTAACATCCGGAAAATTTCCATCCGATTTTTTTGGTTCCTTAAGTATGATGAAAACGAGAAGGTCGGGTGAAATTCGCATACCCCCAACCCTATTACAATACTTTCCTTTCTAGAGTTATAGCGCTATCTAGACGGGAAAATAAAAATATATAATTGGCTAGAAGACTAATTCTCTTCAAATTTTTCAAGTTAACAATAATTTAAAAAAAAAATCCCTCCCATTTATCATAATAAAAAACGTATACCAAATTACGTCGATAATCGTGAAAAATAAAAATTAATGATAATAATTGTAATAAATAAATAGAACAACAAAATCCAAATTTTTATAGCGTTTTTAGCGTACCGAACAAAAATAAAAGCGGATATCAAAAAGGTATTTAAAAAAACGTTTATCAAACTTTTTTTAATATACTTTTTGTAATTTAACATTTTTTATACCGGTACGTATATATTTCAGCAACCTGCATGCAATTTATATAAAATTATTTTTAAATAATAATTTCTTTCGGCTTAGATATTTAAAAACCGCTACACGAATGAATACATACACTCGCACAAACGGCCTCTCGACGTAATACCCGAGGGAGGTTCCGGATATCACAGAACTGTTTTTGTTTAATAACCGCTTCAAAGAAAGATCTATTTTTAATGAACCCGATATAAAAGAGGTATTCCTCTTACATTTTACGAGTTACACTTCAAAAAAATTGTTTTTCTCTAATTCTACACAGAAATTTAAAACCGAGACGAAACTTTCCCGCTCTTTCGTGAACGTTAACATCACGCGGTACATAAAGGTACGAAAATGTAATAAACAAATCGAACTATTTTTAAAAATTCGAACGCGTAAATATTTATAAAAGTTACAACTTTTTAAGTAGAAAAACGAATAGCGATGATTACAGAAAAGATTAAATTACTAGTCGTAGTTAAAGATAAAAAGAGAATAATAACAACGATAAAACAAAGGAGATAAATTATCAAAGGATAATAATCAGGAAGCGATAAAGTGAAACGAAGGGAGAAAAGAGAAGGTCGACGTAGAAAGAAAGTGTCGGTTACTATTGAACAGCATGCGATGCTAAGAGCGATGCTGATTTCATGCAGCAGAATATAAACCGGATTTAATTCGTGGAATGCTCAGCATTTTTATTGTTTAATCACTGTAACGGTTGATGCTCTGCTCCGCACTCTACGTTTCACGCACCCCGCACCCGCACATGAAACACTTGGCACGGCTTTGACCCGCACTCCCCCTTAACAAAAAAAGCCTCTAACCTTACCCTTTTCAAACTCATAACAGCACCTCTTGAAAATCACCCTTCCTCGTTACAGTACCGACCGCTCTCCACGGTCGTACCCGTACTTCACAAACGGCGATACCGCATCCGACCAAGAAATGACATAAATTCAAAGAATTTCATTCGCTTACACGCACTGAACATTTTTCAACGAGAGGTCTAAAATTTTACAATAATAATTATTATTATTACTTCGTTTATTTATGTAATTTAACCCGCAGAGTATTATATTAATGAATACGATATAATCCCGGTCTACGCGATTTCAACTTTTACAACCAAGAAGTAAAATTAACGCCAAAATTCTACACGATTAACTAAAAAAATAACATTATATAATCGATCGTTTTTTCTAAAAAGAAGTTATACATTTATCCAAAAAAATCATAATGAAATTGTAAACCGTACGGTAAGTCTCGCAGATATTTCTTCCACCAAAAAAACAAAACTTTCTGTAATATAAATAAAACTTATTAACAAAACGATATTGATATCAAAAAAGATAAGATACTACACATTTCTATTATCAAAATCTGTTATTAATTTAGAATTATCTTTAAAAAAAATACAGGTTAAATACATTTAACAGAGAATAGATATACAATAATATAAAGTAAAAAATGTTTAAGGCGTTCCATATAATAAGCAAAAACAATAAAAACTTGTTACAAAACTCTTACCGGCCCGACTTCATTTATATGTAATATATATTACATTTACAGAAATAATACAATTCTTATGATTATTCGTCGTTTATTAATGAAATTAAGCTGGTAAGAGTTTGACACAAAATGTTATTATTATTTTTTTGCTTATTCTATGGAACGTTTAAACATCTCTATTATTGTATATCTATTACTTATATTTATCATGTATTTTTTTTTTTAACAAAATTCTACATTAATAACAGATTTTGATAATAAAAATGTAGTGTCCTACATTTTTGATATCAGTATCGTTTAGCTAAAAACAGTTTTATTTATATTACAGAAATTTTTGATTTTTGAGCGAAAGAAATGATATTTGCGAGACTCTTACCGTACGGTTTACAATTTCGTTGTAATTTTTCTTTAATATTACTGCGTTTTGTTACATTATCCTTTTATTTTTTTATGAATTACTGATTGTTATCATATGGATTTATTATTAAAAATTATTGTCTTAGAACAAACAAATTCAATTTCACGGCCAATTTTTTGTCGATAGTCATATCATTCACTTCATACCATATTTTTCTTTTTTTAATAAAACTAGTAAACCTTTACGAATCGAAAATCCGTAAAGTAATATTACACTTATTACTTATTACACTTATTACGAAGTGTAACCGATTATCGATTTTTATCGTTAAATTCGAATTTAGCAAACGAGTTTATTTCTGTTTTATTTATTCCTTTTTTAATAAAACTAGTATAATCTCTTGTAAACTAATACTTTTATTTGTTTTTTTAAAGAACTGATAGGAATTAAAAAAATTGTTTCATCTTCGGTACTTTCATTTACCATTAAAACAAGCTGTAGTATATTTTCTATTAAATTTTATTATTTCAAGTTTTTGTACGCTACCTAGTACTATCAAGTACTGCTATCTAGCGGCGCCATTCGTAAAGGTACATTAAAAAATGAGTAAAATGACATATTCGAGACCCGCAATTCTTCAAATGGAAAAAAGACGTTGTCTAACAAAATTCGAGCTATTTTTTGAAAGTATTCTTTATTACTAATCTAATCGAACTAAAATATTATGTTTTCAAGCTTATTTTTTTCCCCATTTTTATTTCACTGTTAAGTTAGGTCATGTTCAGAACTCCGTCGCCTCTTACCGACGGAGTTCTAACGAACTCGGTGACTAAAAGAAAACGGTCTACTGAACGATCACTGAACGGTATTACGTAGTCGTTTAAGAAACTACAGCACATCTCTAAATTATGACCGCTCATTACAACCGATTTTTTAATTTATTAAAAACAAGAGATCGAAGGCGCAAAAATAAGGGATATTTATCGTCATATATCTACCGTTACTTAACAATAGTAATACAAAACGTCGTTTTAATCATCTCCCTTCGATTAAAACTCGCCTCTTCCTTTTAACTATTTCACCTGCACCACAATTTATGCCCCTTCACGGTACTTTTTTAACATGAATACACTATTTCAAAGAGCACTTAAGATATTTTTAAATATTCCACTTTCTTATGTCGCCTGACCGACCCGCTCGGCGAACCTTTTTCTTACACTATTTATTAGTAGAAAATACCTTGACAAGCTGCTGAATCGTGTTGTATAGCGAATAGTTGTTATTTATTTATTTTTAATTACTTTACGTTTCTCGTTGTTATTAACTTTTGTTGAATATTTATCGACATCGTTAAATTAATTTATACGACTTCGTTCAGGCACATTAATTAGTAGCGATGAAATGCTAAAAAAATGCATCTTTTTACGAAAATCCAATAAAGGGACCTTGGAAAAAAGCATTAATTAAAAAAAAGATCAGATACAAAATGAAATGAAGTAACCTCCAAACGACCCAGAGACCAACCCCGCTTTTGTAATTAATCTCACCCTTTCCTTATCCTTTATTCCGCCTTCCTTGAAGAAGCGACATGGTAATCGGATCGACCGCCCTGATTCTATCTGTCTCGCCGTGTTTAAAAACTTTCTGCTACCCGCTAATAAGCCACTTTTTCACCGGGGTTCGGTAGAGTGACGACTGTAGAGCCGTCCAAGGATTCTGTTTTCGTACGACTGACAGTAGCACAGAAACCAAACTGATGACTAAAGCGTCTACCCGGTAAAGCTGTACGTGTGATGTTATTAACCGATCTATTAAAATTACAGAAACAAAGTAAACAATGTAAAACAAATAAGAAGTGACGGCTATATCGATAAGAACGCGTGAAAATCGTACATCTAAAGTTAAAAAAAGAATTTAATAAAACAGATAAAATCTCTCTCTTTTTTTCCTGTTTAGCCTCCGGTAACTACCGTTCAGATAATTCTTCAGAGAATGAATGAGGATGATATGTATGAGTGTAAATGAAGTGTAGTCTTGTACATTCTCAGTTCGACCGTTCCTGAGATGTGTGGTTAAGTGAAACCCAATCACCAAAGAACACCGGTATACACGATCTAATATTCAAATCCTTGTAAAAATAACTGGCTTTACTAGGACTTGAACGCTGTAACTCTCGACTTCAAAATCAGCTGATTTGGGAAGACGCGGTAACCACTAGACCAACCCGGCGGGTTGAAACAGATAAACTGCCGAACGCAATCGGCTCGTATGTCATTTGTTTACGTACTATGTTTACGTTTTTGGATGTTTTTTGCACGGGTTGGATTTGCGTTTTGTGCTAATAATTTAGGATGTGACGTCACAAAATAGCAGACGATTACAATTTTTTGGAGTACGGGTGCAATTTTGAAAATATTGTTATCTTTTAATCGTTGATAAATGCGCCTAAGAAAAATATGACCTTAATTAGGCGTAATATCGAGATACTGAGAATGACCTTGCTCTACAGCCTCATCTCCTACCTTTTTAAATTTAAACTTTAATGACATCAATGCTCCATATATAGAAGTAATCTGACGAAGTTTGGTAAAAATCTGCCCGGCAGTTCTGACAATATAAGGTGATTTAGTGGATAACACCGAACACACACATACATACGAATATTAACATCCGGAAAATTTCCATCCGGTTTATTGGGTTCTATTGGTGACAAAATGTCAAGATCCGGTGAAAACCGCAAACGTTCAAATTGTACAGATTACTTTCCTGTTCTAGAGATAGAGCCCTGCTATAACGCTATCATTGGGAAAATAAAAACTAGAAATGTCTGCATCCCGTTCAAGGTATACGAAAGTACGCCCTTAAATAATTTTCTTTGAATTACTATTTAATTTGTCGTTATTAGTTTACTTCACGTGCTTATATTTTAGAAAATTAATGAACTTTAATAGCATTTTTATTTTATAAACGAATGTGTATTTTGTGATGTTACTCCGATCAAGATTTTACCACAGCTTCCCACGAGAAATTTCGGTACAGTTCCTTTATCCTTATTCCGTGAGGTAGCGCCGCTCTTAACAGTGTATTAAGATATACTGCTCAAAATACGAGTAAAAGATTTATTTATTTATTTATTTGCATTTATATGGTTTCCACGTCAGAATTCAGCAAACCGTAAAAGAAGCACAGCGCCATATATCAACGAAACGAAAAAAATATAGTATAAATTCAGCCGAGACATAAATTAACACGCCCGAGTCGATCGATATCATAATAATTTGTCTTCCTCGGCTCCAGCTTCTCAGTAAATACATCATATGTGATCTCCTATTATATTACATTTTATCATTAGTTACCGAGTATCTAGGCGTTTTTTTAATTTTAAAAACTTTTATAAATAATCGTAAAAAAATGTAAAATGCCGTAATTCTAAATTTCAAGTTCCGATCAGAATACCTCGGCTTCCGAGATACATACGAAGGGGACAAGGGCGTAAATTTCAAGAATAACAGATATCATACGATTTGTGATATTACGTCAAAAAATGCATTTGTAAATTTACAAGGTGACGGTTTGATACGCACCGATTACGAGTATAAATCCTGCCTGAACGAAGGCGAAAACGATTCTAAATCCTTCGTCAAACGGAAGATTATAGAAAAGGCTATAAAACTATAACAGGAGGGAAACAAAATCGGAGTCTGTTTCACTGTTTATAGCTAAACAAATCTCGTCTTGTGCAAAACGCAAGACATCTTATCATCTTGTCTTGTGTTCTGCTAAAAAAATCTTGTGCAAATTAATGTGAACAATAATATATTTTTAAAATAATTAAATTTACTACATATAAAGCATGTACAGTGTTTATTACAGTATTTTTTAATATTTAATATGTCTTCCTAGCTTTTTAATAACCGTTTCAATTCTTTTAGGCATTGAATCTATAAGATTTTTACATATTTCTTTAATTTCTTGATCGGGAAACCACATATTTATCACAGCACAAATCATCTTCTCTTTGGTAGTGCATCCATTTTACTCAGTATTTTCTTCACAATTCCCACAAACTTTCAGTCGGGTTCAGATCTGGTGAATTTCCAGGCCGGTGCAAACAATGAATCCGTTTTTGAAACGCGAAAAGCTTAACGTTCTTTGATGAGTGTCAAACTTGATGAAAAACAGTGTTTTCAACTTTAAGTAAATCTGCAAGTTTTTGAAGTTCGGTACATCACATTATTTTCCCATAAAGAGATGTACTTTTCATTGTTTATCGTCGAAGTTTTAAATCCAAAGTAGTCGAAGCATCCCAGAAACATGTTCTTTAAAGGTCGCTTTACAACTTGTTTGATTTGTTTTGGCAAAACCCGCTCATCATCGCCCCTTCACACATGTATAACGCTTACGCCCTCAACTAGAAAACGACTATCGTCAGAGAAAAGGACTTTTCTCCGAGTCTCAGCACTCCGGTTTTTGTATTTTTTTACAAGCCGTTTTTTTACAAGCCTTTTCTTGTTCATGGCGTCAGTAAGTCATTGTTTTCTTATAGGCCTTGATGCCTTGCGACCGCTTTCCACAAGTCTTCTGCGTACAGTAGAATCCTGAATTTTCCCACCGGCTGATTCTAAGTCTTTTCGTAACTCATAACTACTTTTCTGAGGATTAATTTTACATATTCTAAGTAACATAGCATCTTCTTTTCAGATGGTTTTACATTTTCTTCCACAGCGACCTTTTCGTAGGGGTAAAACCCGTCTCAAGATTTTGTCAAGCTACTACTAGACAAACCTTACACTCTGCTGCTATCTATCTTTGAGTCATATATGAGTATGCCTTCTTCGAGTGTTATTACCTCACTTGTTTTCTTAGGAGTTAAATCCACATTGATAATTTACTAAATTTGTTAACGAAATCACAAGAAGTACAGTTGCACTAGAAGAAACCAAAATAAAATAAGTAAGCGATACACAAAATATCTCCAAAGATATTTTTAGGCAATACTTGAAATGGAGAAAACAGCTGAACTACATCAGGAATCAGTCACACAACATAACAGCTAACTAAAAATTACCCCTTGTTCACATTAATTTATTATCGTTCTGCTGGAACAAGAAGAGCGATACTTTTTGAGGCCGGAACAAGCGAATCGCCTCTTCTACGAAGGACAACAACGATTATAACGTAACGTTTTCGTTAACGGAGTTATAAAATTGTTAAAATTACTACAGTCTATTTAAATAAATTGAATAGAAAATAATTTCAAATATTCAAATATTTTTTGTTACCGATCATTTATAGATGTTATACCTTCCTTTCTTTGGTCGTTAACCGTTCAATAAATGAACGCAGCGAAGAGATCCAAACCGGGCGAAGATGTTTAATAAAGTTATAGTTTCCCGCGCATTACAATTATTATTATGTTTATCTCTCTTCTAAACAGTAAGATATTTGATTACTAATTTCACGACGTAGCGGACACTTACTAAATGTATTCGACCAAAAATTTCATATTCCACTGTATTTTATTACAGACTGTATTGAGTTATTATTTCTTGCTAAGTCGGCTACGACTTCCCAACGTAAATTAAAAGCGTAAAATAATACAATTAACAATGGAAGTGAAGTATTTGTACGTAAATAAGGTAAGAGTTAAAACAGTATTTAAGTAAATTAATACAATAACTACCCGAAGGGTTTAGAATTATTAATAGATACCTTAATGCGTAATAATACAGACTTAAGAACTGTAAAATAAATTACGGTACGTATTACCATATGAAAAAATGTCTACGAAGAACCGTGTATCTTACCAAATCCTAGATACAAAATATTGAGATTTATTTAACATTAAAATTATTTCATCTCTTATTTGTATTTATTACTTAGAATAAAACAATTTTTTTGAGGAAAATATAAATTACAAGCAAACGTATACCCTTTTTTGCAATTTCTTCCGAAGTTCAATTTTAAAGGTAACATCGTTAAGAAATTAAGTAGAAAATTATCGTTTAATTATATTCAGCAGGAAAAATTAATCTGTTAAAATAGATTAATTTTAACCCGCACCCCAAACAATGATGCTTTTGTAGTCGTCTGTTATGTTGTGACGTCACAGGTGAGCGGTGGAATCAAATGAGTTTAAAAAACGTAACTCGGTCTGGCCGGGTCTCGAACTCGATCGCCCGGTCGACTCGGTACCTGGTGCATTAAGCCTCACGACTACACCAGTCTGCACCGTCAAACCAAATATGTTCTATGTAAGTTGTGAAATTATATCAGTTTAATTAATGCCGACCGTCGCCGCTAATACCACCATAAACACGGTATGCGCGTGCGCTTTAGTTAGAATCATTGAATTAAATTACGAATTTAGCTGCGTTCCGGGAAAGTCCTGCAGCTGTTCGTCAGCTTCTTTATTTATATATTTTTGTTTTACAAATGTTTCTGAAGTGATATCTTTGGTTTTATATTCTTATTAATTTTCTTCAAAAAGTGTTAAGATATTTTTATAGTGTAATAAATATATAAATTCATTTTGTTTTTTATTAATGTGTAGGCTTATAAATCTTTCTTGTTTTATATTATCTAGCGACAAAGATATGAATCTTAAAATTACGTTAACGGAAAAACGTGAATATAATTGATTACTTATTTATGCTAATTCTTTGTTTTTATTCAAATAAATGTTAACGACGATAATAATTCAGAATTTTTAATAACATAAATATATTATTAACCGTCAGATGTGTCTTCTTCTTGATTTTTTTTTTTGAAAAAGCGACTAGCAGAAGCCAGGCTCGTGCGGTAGTGGCGTAGTTCAGCAGAATGAATTAGAAAAAAAATTGTAAAAACACTAAAACAAGAAAGTCGGAACGTAGACAGAAGAGAAAAAGAAAAAAAGAAAGAAATCCAAAAATCCTAAAGTCTTCGTACTTAAACAAAATTTACTAGGTAAAATAATCCAATTTAAAGTAAAAGTCTTTTTTAATCCCCTCCTAAATAGTCTTTATTTCGTTAACCGATTATTGAAAAAATTACTAGGGATTAAATTTATTAATTTACTAACGAAGTAAACTATTTAAAAAAAAAAGAAAAACGATCAGAATTTTGTTTAACACGTACATTATATTCAATAATAAAATAATTTTTTCCCCGAGTGAAGCTGAAATTGAAAGTAAATTTGTAATATTTTATCGATTACGTTTCTCGGGAGACAAACACCACAGGAGGGTAGAGAGAGGTAAGCAGAAAGAGAGAGAAAATCTACAGGTTGCCGGTACTAAATTTGCAATTAATGATAGAAACGTGTTTCGAACTCCATTAGTAACGCTTCTATAAAAATCCTATTAAATTATCCGTTTAATAGAAGTTTCTGCCGTTAGAAACTGCTAGAAGCGCATCCCTCAAATTAAGTTCAACTACGATAAAATTCGTAATTTTTTGAAACTATTTATTTAAATTAAATATTGGTTCACGAATAAAAAAATATCAATTAGCAGAAAAATAAATACGTTGCCAAAAGTGAAGATGTTAAAATTTGGTAAATATTAATTATTAATTTGCGTCGTAAAATATTTCAACCGACTTAACACACGCAAACGTACGCTTATAACACGACAAGTTTGATCACGTGTAAATGATTTTAAAAACGAGCAAGAAACTGAAAATATATTTTTAAAAATGCAACAAGTTTTAAGGACTTTTATTTGAAAGTCCTTTTTAATTAAAACGGCACACGGGGAGATACGCGCAGGAAAAAATCGGATACGAATCACAGCCCGAGAACAATACAAGCGATAATATTATCCGCATAAGTTCTGAAGACTACAAAAATAAAACGGAGCGTAAAGTAACGTTATTTTTTCTAAAACAAAAAATTGAACCCCCAAAAAAAAAATACGTAATTTAACTAATAAATAAGATGTTGTTAAATATACACGAAGAGTCTCCCTAAACACGAATTCAAATTTTTTTAATTAAACTTTTTTATTTTTAACGCTTAAAATTCCCGCAATAATAACTAAAAATAATAAATAGTAAATAAATAAAAGATATAGAAGACAAGAGATTAACATAACTGCCGAAGAAAAAACATTGCCGACAAACATTTTGTTCTGGTTACGTTCCATCGCTATTTTGTATTACACTAGCAAATACGCCGTTTCAGTTTTGAAAATCGGAAGATCGGTTGCGAAGATAAAACGTTTCCGAATAATCGTGACTAGTAGTTAGACCGAGAGAGTACCTGATGCGTGCAAAAGTTAGCCTTCAACTTACTAACAAATATCCCGTTTGAAATGTGAAAATCGGACGATTGTTTGCAGAGATACTATAAAAGCACCTCATTGCACCTTCCAAATTAGCACCCCAGAGGCGACCCGTTTGGTACCAGTTGAAGGCGATGATCGGTTTAGCCTCGCACGAGGTGCTCGCATCCCCTCACCACTCTAGCCTCACACACAGTGGCCATAGGAAGCCCATTATTATTAAAAAGATATCATTTAAATTTATTTAATATTTTATTTTAACGTAAATTTAATTCATTCTATTATTTTTGTAATAGTATTCATTCATTCTATTGATTTTAAACATACTGTTCAAACCCAGCTCACGCAGTGATGGAGGTTCAAAGTTCATTAATTCAATTCATTAAAGTACATTAAATCCCCACTACTACATATTTTATATATATATATATATATATATATATATATACACACACACGCGAGGTGTAAAACCTACGACACTCCCGAAAATGTAAGGAAGGATTCCAACGCAGGTGACTGATCTAAATCGGTTCGGTCGTTGAGCCGCTGCAGTTGAACACACACAAATCCATACATAAACCCTAAAAACTTTGCACACCCTTTCGGACAGTCGTGTAAATAATAAAGAAAATGATAAAAATCAAACAAAAGAAAGGGATTATTAATATTTGGCAATAAAATTGTGGCGCAGAGCGGATCAATGGTGGTGCGCTGGACGGCTGCACACAGCTCCCCCCACGAGTCTCTACCGCTAGAAGCAGTCCGTTGTCAATTAATTTACTGATTATTTAATTTATATAATTTCTAATTGTAGATTATTTTAATTAATATTTTATAACTGTATTTTTATTTACTATTATTTATTAATAAAAGAAAGAGATAATTACTTAATGTTCAGCAGTAATAAGATGAAGCAACACCGACAAATAAGAGCAAGAATAAAGAAAATGCTTACATGATCGAACATACTACCCTTCAAAAAATCATAAAATAGTTTCTTAAATGTTTATAAACAATAAATAACAACAGTGATAATAATTATAAAATACATTTTTAAATTTTATTGCAGTAATTCATTCGTTCAATATCGTAGCAGATCTTTAAACGCAACTATTTTAAACATAATTAAATCGTTACTGAAAATAGTATCGATTATCCATTTATAATCGTATATATGATTTTTTGTGGCCTTTTAGTTACAATAAATTGTTATAGTTACAGTAAAACATAACAGTAACGTAAGGATTCCAAAGTGAGATCATACATCTAAATCGGTTCGGCCGCTGAGCTGCTACATGTAAAAAAACACACATCCACCCTAAAAACATTACACTCCTTTTTGGGTAGTCGTTTAATTAATATAGTAGTCAAGATATCTTTATAGCGTATGACAGTAAAGTAGCCCATCAAAATCTTTATCAGGAGATCCCTACAAAGAAAACAAAAGAAGGGGAAGTCAAGAGAGTAAACAAATAGCGTAAGGGGTAATTTTGAACAAGCAGTTAACAGAATGAGATATACATCCGAGAAATTTTAATACTGCAATCATAAGCGGTTCAAACCTTTTATCGCTTCTAACATAAATTAGAAAAACAACAAATAAAATAAACTTCAAAAAAAATCGTACGTTTCATATGTCCTCTCCATATTTCGAATTTTAGATGACGAAGCCAAATTAAAAAAAAAAATCAACTACTTAATAATCCTTAATTTAGCATCAACTTCTTAAAACGTTTTTACTTCCTTATACGACGTAAAGAAAGTATTGTGATCGCGAAAAATTTAGGTTTTCAGATTTCAACGGAAATAATCATTTTGACCATCCCTGAATTCATTTTGACTAGTTTCGGCGTGACATCTGTACGTACGAGATACAGGGTGTATCTCGCATAACTCAAAAACGATTAGCCGTAGGATACTGAAATTTTGGATTTAGGACTGTTGTAAAATCTATTTGTGTACCTCCCCTTTTGATTGCGATCGACTAGGTCAAAAGCGTCCAAAAAAAGCCCAAAATCCAAAAAAAATTGTTTTTTGATTTTTCTTAACTGCGCTAATAAATAAGCCCTCATTGAGAGCTTTTCAACAATATAATAAGTGGTACTTATTTCCATCGGTTCCAGAGTAATAGCTAAAAAAAATGTAATTAATGAAATATTTGGATCTTACAAGGGGAAGATACGTCGGTACGAATCCGACTTCATATGTATATATATATTTTATTTTAACTTTTTTCCTAATTTAAATATTTTGATTTATTAATAATTATTAACCTCTGATTGTAAAAAAAATACAATAAATAATAATTCAATAATAACAATACAAAAACAAAATGAAAAAATGTCAGAAGTTATTAATGAAATACAATTTTATGTACTTTTCATTAAAAAAAATTATGAATGTGTAATTTAATAGGCGTGCAAGGAAGTCATGTGGCGTCCACTTCAAATTTTTTACTATTTTATTTTTATTTTTTTGTTTGCCAAAGCAACTCAACACACTCATTAACTTTATTTATATACAATCGTTTACGTTTTGCATTTTGTTCAATACTAGTTACAGATTTTATTTATAAATATTTAATTATTTTTAATAAAATGCATATTTTTTATAACCGTTTTTATATATAATATCCTTCCGGAATTTGACAACATACGAGCATATATAGAGTGTCTTACGAAGAAACAGAAAATATTTTCTAATACAGCATTTTTCTGACACGTTTCGGACTTTTGTTTTCGGTAGAGTCAAATTTCTTAAACTCTTCGCGTTGAATTGACGTTATTCTCATAATTAAATTCTCTACAAATTTTATTTATTTACCGGGCGTTTATCGAAGTTATTCTGAGCCGAACGTGAAAAATTGTGTTTTGCGGCAAAACGTTTTAGCATTTTATAATAATTTCCTAAAAGTAATTTACTAGAAAAACGATCCTCGTACCTGTGTTTTTTTTTCAAATTTTCAGTCAAAAACCAGGCGAAATTATTATATTTATACTTAATTTAAGTTCCTAGAATTTCAGAACCTCTTTATTTTACTCTTGGAACAGAAATAAGGTCGAAATTTTGCGCTAGGTACAACTGGAAAACGAAGCGTTACGAAATTTTTTTTCATATTTATAACATTTTTCCCCGTTTTTTCCTGAGACTCGCCACATAAAATTTTGGTTTTTAAATTTCAATAAAGTAGCGTCTATCGTCTGCCGAACTGTTAAATTCAGATCACTGAAGACAAGCGTAACTCATAATTTCTGGCGATTTGATAAATCGTACCGTATTTCACAAAACTGACTACAAAAAAAATACATAGGATCACGGGGTCACAAACACGATACTCTCCGAGCGCATTCGGGTAAAAAGAATCATTAAAATGGAAATTTTCTTAAGAATAACAAAAAATAAATAAATAAATGAAATTTTTTTTTAAACGCATAATTATTATGAATGATAATTTAGTACGGTTTAAATTTCAATGTAAGAATAATACAATACCGGATTACAATCAAGGCAAACGGGCGATGAAGAACAATAAAGAAAGATTCTAATTTTTCAAAACCGAAATGAGGTTAATGAACGTTAATAAATGTTTAAAACACGAATAACACCGATTAGTGTTTTGTACAATAGAATAAAACGAGAAAAGTAACAGCAAAGGATTATAAGTTTGGATTAAAAGGGAGGTAGTTTAGTTTGTTTTGTTTTTTGTTCGGCATCGCGTTGTATTGTTGTACTCGTAGTCAGTTGTCTATGTTACTCAATCGATACGCATTATTCTGAACTCGCGTGCCAACAGATGCTTACCCGGTTACCTGAACTCTGCTCGTTAAAGCATACCGATATATTCTCTTTTTTTACCCCGTTTCAACCTTTCCGTAAACAAAATCACCCGATAAACCGTCCGCTTCTTAGACTCCCCTAACAGTTCAACCCCTTCACGACCATCTTCCAGATAATAATCCTACAAAATATTAATCTTCTATAATAATGCCTTCTTAATTTACTGAAGAATTTAAAAAACAGAAACGATAAACGCAGTACCTAAAATTGTTATACGCTACATGTCATACACCGGATATATTTTACTAATAAACCAGAAATAAAGTACGTCACACGGAAAAAAAAAACGGGCTCCAAAAGACTGTCGGAAATTATTTTCACTAAAATACAAAATGCCGAAGCGTTCGCACGCGTATTCCTTTTTGCAAATTTCTACTTTCATTTTTTAACGACTGCTTTAAAAATCAGTCTCGTACACGTTAAAAGATTACTTACGTAGATTAAAAAAAAAGAAAAGGATTTTATTTATCCGTATTCTACAGCGGAAGTAAATTTCGACATTCGACAATTCGTGACGGAGCGGTATCGTCTCGGTCTTTCATCCGAAGAGTTCGAATCCCTGTCAGGCACGTCATTTTTCATATTCCACAAAATTTCCCCCACTCGTTTCAAGCTTAGATCATACGCGGCGAATCGATCGTTAAAAAACCGCAGCACAACTTTATTCTCAGCTAGCACCGGTCAGGCTGATATATAAACTTCTGCTGAAATGGATTTACGCGGAAAGTAATAGAAACAATACGAAGGGAATTTAATTTTATAAGTAGAAACAGGAAAGCTTCGACCGTTACCGGCTCAAGACACACTATGCCCTGTTGACCCCTGCGATAAACCCTATGAATAAACTTTACCCTGCGATAAACTTTACGATTTTTATGTTTGACACAAAAATGACTACTTTTCTGGGTTAGCAAATCGATTAAAAAAAATCCCCCGACTCGATATATTCAGCGGTTAAAGATTTAAGTAAGGCTTCCCGGTCGTTCGGTAAGTTAAGAAAACTTCTGAAATATACTTAAGAAAAGGTCTCGAACAGTACAAAGACCCGTAGAACTACTACTTTAATCTTCTTTTTTTTACTCGTGTAATTTTAAGATACGGAATATTAATTCAAACATTAAATGTAAAGAAATAATTAACCGAACACGAAAAACCAAACACATTAGCGATACGGAGAATGTATTTTTCTAAAATTCATAGAATCATCCAGTCACTTCATATAGAATTGATCAGCCGTAAAAAATAATCGCTGTTAAATATTTCGTATTTTATTCTACTTAATAATTGCCTGTAATCTTTATTTACATCTTACTTCTAATAAATCTGTCTTTAATTTACACAAAACTGAGAAGTTTGGGTGTTAATTTTTATTACGATATTTCATTCGTTAAATCGAATTAGAACATTATTTGACATAATGATTTACGTTATTTATATATTTATCAACGGCACACCCCGATTCACAAAATATGTATTATAACAATACAAAGCAACAATAATAGCAATAAGAAAAGCAAACGCACAAAAAAACACGGATGAGATATAGTAAATAAATCAGAAAAAATAATAAATTCACAAAGACAAGACATAGTAAGACATTACAAGGATTTAATTTTTTTAGGTGATAGACACTGTTATAAAAGACATCATGGAGCGGAAATACCAAGCTTGTGAGGTCGCGAAATAGTATTATGCAGCTCGTAACTGGTAGAACATACAAGACGGCTGAAACTCGTGTGTGATGATCGAATCCGGTACGGAATTATGAAATCAAGAAGCTTCAATAGTTCAGGACAGTCCACATCGCCGCCAAGAACTTTACGGAGAAATATAATATCATGCAACTGTCCTCTCCTAAGCAACGGTTCAAACCCCAAGATCTCCTCCACGACAATCAACGCCATAGAACGGTAATCAAAGCAAAACCTGACTTAAGTGACCAAATCACTTAATTCAAATCATAAATGATTATCTATACTATTATATAAAGACGAGAGGGGTTTTTGTTTGTTCGGGATAAACAAAAAAACTACTCGATCAATCGCAACCAAATTTTTACCCTTTTTTTTCTTAGCATAACTGAGAAGGTTTTTAGATATATTTCATCTCGAATATATATATATAATTTTATATATATAGTAGTGGTGATTTTCCTGTTAAAACAAAAACTTTAATGAACTGAATTATAGGCTAAGCAATAGAGCAGAAAAAACGCATTCTGTGACAAAATTGTTAGGAGTATACAGACAGTGCCATCACATGGAAGGGGATTCGTTGTTTATTTTTATGATCCTACCCGAAAATATTGTGTTTTTTTGTTTACTAACAATTTTTGTGAAAAAAAATGGCGTTTTTTTTAGTCTTTGCTTGTATAAGCGAAACTAATGAAGCAATCTGAATGTTGTAAAAGGGTGAATTGTAGAGAATAAAAATGCGCACAAAATGCGACGGGAGCGCATATGTGTTGTAATAGAAGCCGTGCAGTCTGTTTTCTGAAACAGAAAGCGGAGCAACCATAGGTTTTGCCAAAACAAATCAAACAAGTTGTAAAGCGACCTTTAAAGAACATGTTTCTGGGATGCTTCGACTACTTTGGATTTAAAACTTCAGTAACCTTCGACGATAAACAATGAAAAGTACAACTCGTTATGGGAAAATAATGTGATGTATCGAACTTCAAAAACTTGTAGATTTACTTAAAGTCGAAAACACTGTTTTCGACTTTCATCAAGTTTGACACTCATCAAAGAACGTTAAGCTTTTCGCGTCTCAAAAACGGATTCAGTGTTTTGACCGGCCTGGAAATTCACCAGATCTGAACCCGATTGAGAGTTTGTGGGCAACTGTGAAGAAAATACTGAGAAAAATAGGCTGGACTACCAAAGAGAAGATGATTTGTGCTGTGATAAAGGTGTGGTTTCCCGATCAAGAAATTAAAGAAATGTGTAAAACATTTATAGATTCAATGCCTAAAAGAATTGAAATGGTTATTAAAGAGCGAGGAAGGGAAATTAAATAGTAAAAAATACTATAATAAACACTGTACATCCTTCATATGTAATAAATCTTATTACTTTTGAAAATATACTCTCGTTCACACTAGTGTGCAGTCTTGTGTACATCGATTATGCACGGTCGAGAAATTGCGAACTACATTTGCGTCCGACTAACTTCCGGGAGTCGATAGTTATAGCCGCTAAGTCACAACATAAAGGAAAGAGATTTTCGCTGCACGGGTGAACGTAAAAGATATTTTTAAAATTAAAAGACAATTTTGTGGAAAAATTGCACTTATACGTGGATTGTGAAACCGATCCTAACAAAATATTTTTATAGAATTATATAGATATAAATGTACGATTACAAACCGTATAAAAAATTAATGTAATAGCACGCTAAAGTAACTAGAGAAACTGTAAATTTAAATATTACACTATACACTCTAACCGGGAACTCGTAAATTTTCACTATTAATTACGAACATATACATCCGAAATGCATACGAAAAAAATTTACAGCCACATATAAAATATATACAAATAATAGGTCACATCGGAGATTTAAAAAATACAAGCAAACTTCAGTTAACATCGGTTATTAAATAATAAACAAATAAAGCGAACGAACAGATACACACTCGTACGTAAACCAAAAACACATAAATACTACCGATAGGGGAAAAAATGAGACGACAAACCTTAAAAACATTTATTTCTACGCACAGAGATATTCTACAAAATCTAAAGCCGGCTGGAATCCTTTTAAAAAGGAAATAGCTGTATAAAATATATATTTATATGAAATCGACAAACAATGCATCCAGTGGAACCGAATTGGAAACGCATAATCAAAGCTTGTACCAGGGAAAACGAAATCGATGTACTCGTATATTTCCAATAAAATGAGATTATAAACCGAAAGTATTTTACGTACAAAACAATGAAAATAAAATAAAATAAACTCCGCATTAAATTCCGAATTAGTATAAAATTCTTGACAAATACTAAACGAGTAATTAAACTAACACAGACCTCTAGCGATAAAAAAACAAAAACACCTAAATAGTATAATAATATAATTTATCGAATCAAAGTACAGATGGGACCAATTAATAATTTCTTTCAAAATAAATAAAAATTTATACAAATTTTCATAAGATCTTATTACATCGTTTCCAATTGTTTTAAACTTTAATAACTCGCTTCAATTACAAAAAACTTAATACTTTTTTGAATACTTTTAATCCGACAAAAAAAAATGTCTGACAATATATCTTACCGACTAATAACTAATAATGACTCGTTCAACTCGCCTAATTTTCGAGCGTTTTCCGTAAACTTTTTGTCGGCAGCCAACAATTTTTTAAGTAATTATTTCGGTCAGAAAAATTCAATTTTAAACCGGTATGGTTGTGTTGATAAAATAAAACTGAAAATTTACATAGTAATTTAAACGAAGGGGTTACTACTACACGATGAGAACAAAAAAAGTATTTGACATAGAAAACTGTTTATAAATAACTGCTGAACGGTGAAAAAGTACTGTAACGATCGCTGAATAAACCGGCAACATATCTGCTACCGTGAATTGTTTGCTAACCGTGACTCGGAACGTAGCTTTAGCTGCGTTCCGAGAAAGACCTACAACTGTGATTTGTTTCTGATGCACGGCTTATACACACAATTTAAACTATTTATCGTGTGGTGATACTAGCGGCGACGGTCTGCACTAACTAAACTAATATAATTTCACAACTTACATACAACAAATTCCTCCCGTACGGTCGGCAAACTGGTGTAGCCGCGAGGCTTAGCGCACCAGGTACCGAGTCAATCGATCGAATTCGAGATCCGGCCAGACCGAGTTAATTTTTACACTTAAGTATTATTCCTTTAATTCTACCGCTCATCTGTGACGTTAAAACATAGCAGACAACTACAACAGCCCGACTGGCAGTTCTAGTGGTTAACTCGACATCGCAAATCAGCTGATTTCGAAGTCGAGAGTTCTAAGATCCAAATCCTAGTAAAGGTGGTTATTTTTAAACGCATTTGAATACTAGATCGTGGATACCGGTGTTCTTTGGCGATTGGGTTTCAATTATCCACGCTCCTCAGGAGTAGTCGAACTGAGACCGTACAAGATTACACTTCATTCACATTCATACATATCACCCTCATTCATCATTTGAAGTAATACCTTAAGGTTATTCCGAAGGCTAAACAGAAGAAGATGGTAGACGATTACAACAACATTTCTTGGGATGGGGGTGCGTTGCAAAAACGTTTTTTTGCAAATACAGCTATTTTTTAATACAGTTATTTTATTTTTTATGTTGAAAATATAATGGCATCAATGCCCATATATAGAGGTAATCTGACCGAGTTTCGTCAAACTCCGTCCAGTAACTCTGGATATATAAGGTGATTTAGAGGCCAACACCGGACACACACGAACATTAACATCCGGTAAATTTCCATCCTGTTTTTTGGTACCTTCGGTGTTAAAACGTCAAGATCCGGGAAAACTATATGTGCCCAAATCGGACCGAATACAATACTTTACCTTCTAGAGGTACAGCGCCGTCTAGACGGGAAAGCAAAAATTATTTTTAAAATATCACTTTTTGAATTTTCACATTATCGGTTACCGTTTAAAAAATAATAATCGGAGGAATAGAATAATGATCATATCGTATCGACTCTTCTTTCTTCGACAGTCCGTAAAATGGACGTACACAATTACAAAATCTATTTATTAAATCTCTTCTCAAGAACTTTTAAATGTACTCCCGTTTCATGAGTTTTTGATTCTTCGGTTTTTTATTTTTATAAATTGAATTCTTGTATCGAGTACATCTCAATATAAATCGCGCCACTGAAACGACGGATAAATAAAGTTAAATACGTATTTCACGATAATTCCAACCGTTCCAAAATAAATGGAGGCTACACAAAATAAATATTATGTCTAAGCAGTTTCCTTATTTGTATAAAAAATTGTAATTTCTTCATTACATAAGTAAGATTAACCGTTCATATTTTAAATAAAGTATCATAAAATGCATTTCTTTACAATTTTACAGAAATAAATAAAAATCTTTTTAAAAAACTATCGTCGCGTAAGCGGGAAGATGCTTGAAAAGTCTATCCTTCCGGGGATCCTCTAATCAAAGCTCGCATCGATCGGCAAAATAACGCCGAGTCCGAAGAAAAAAATAACTAAAAAGATAAAGTTGACAAACAAAACTAGTTATACAAATATGAATTCTTTCAAGTAATTAAGTACTAAGCGACTTTCAAAATACGAAATATTTTACTCCTAAGGGCCTTTCCGAGTTAATTATAGCACCTCTTCAAGGGATTTGCCGGATGCGTTGGTTTTAATGGCTTCCTTCTTACGAAGATAGGAAAAAATCTTACATATTTTTTAGAAGAAAAATATATTCGGTCTCTGCTGCTTTCGGTTATTTACTATAAACTTTTGTCAAAATTTGTGCCTTTGTAAATTTAACATCGCTCAAATATTTTGAGATCATGATTTTTACGTGCTATTTCAAAAATTTGATTCGCATGTTACGATTAATGTCTGTCAACTGCGTCCTAATACTATGAGATTATATGTAAAATTAGATGCTACTACCAAAACGCCTAATGCGTAATGCGTATCTGTACGCGAAAGTTCGTCTATAAGCCCGACGTAGTATTCACTACGATCACTAAGATTTTAATTTGTATACTCTCGGGTCGACATGCTTATTAATGTATGTGTATTTTTTAATATTCTGTGCGTTCCTGGGGTTTTTTTTTGTGAAAGCGGCACAAAAATCTTCTGAAATTTTTTAGGTAACTTTGTATAACTATCGGCTAATATATGTTAATATTAAGTATTTTCTGGAATTAGATGTCCTTTTTCAAATTGTTTTTCTTGTATTATAAGTAGTGCGGGTAACGAAGGAGCTGCTAATTAGCTACGAAAGGTAGTTAATTCGGAAACGGACCGTGTTATTAAGTTTCGTCGTACTGTTCAACAAATAGTATTGTTGGCACAAGGAAACGGAAAATTTAAAAGTCTCTCACAAAAAAAAATTAATTTATAAGTTTTATTTTCGAAAACAACAAAAAGTAAATTACACACAATGAAGTGTCCCGACACAAAAAAAATCTCAACTTCTAAAAACAGTGTCCATTCGAACGTATGCGTTCCTAAAAGCGAGTGCTGAGATTTTGCACGGGACTTTCCGCGGGAATACTCTGACGGTTTCAGTATCTGTACGTTATTAATCCTAAAAGGATTATAAAAAATATACAAGTCACCGCCCACTAGATTCAAACGCTGTTGCGTAAGAAATAAGTGTAAAAAGTTATCAATCTTTAAACATCACGGACTAATAATATTTTAGCAGTAAGAACTCCCAAAAATTCACTTGTAACTCCCGTAAGTTCCAATACGAACTTACATAATTTCCCCTAAGTTCAATCGGCAGTTTACAATAACTAATTCTTAATTAAGGTGAAAATTGCACACAATAGATGATATTAGTATGTTACTTTATTTATATAACATAATTTGTTTTAAGTTACGTATCTTTTTCTTTTCTAAACACGCGGTTTATATTTTATTTCCTCAACGGAAAAGATCCAAAAAGAGAAGAATAAATGCTTAAATGCAACGGACAGACAGCGTACAAAACGAAGACTTACGTACAAAGAAAAAATTATATGAAAAAAATCTTTTAACCTCCGGGTCCGCAGTCAAGCAATTCTTTCCGCAGATGAGATGAGTGTTTTGTAGCGTGTGAAAAATGCCAGGACTGACCGGAATTCGAACCCAGGACCTCCGGGTGAAAGGCCGAGACGCTACCACTCGCGCCACGGAGGCCGGCATATGAAAAAAGTCTACAAGAAACTAGTATACCACAAAAATAAGAGAAAAACACCGTAAACTAAACCTAAAAACTAATTTATAATGTATTACTAAAATAAATAAAAAGTAGTCGACCTTCTTTGGAAACAAAAATGTAAAAAAAAAAGATTGTATAGTAACTCGTAGTAACTTTACTTATTCAGCATACCGAGAACGTACACGTTCAGTCAGTCAAACATATATATACATAGCCGCGTGCACACATTCATTTCTTTTATCTTAAAAGAAATACGTTTTTTTTTTGTTTAACTACTGTAAAGGTGATATTACAAAATGAGGAACAGAACCGTACAACCTGCTTATATTCAAACCGTTATTATATCTAAAGTATCATCGGCTGATATAAGGGGTGTCGAGGGTGAAGTGGCTTATTTCAAAATGTTGCCGGCAGCGGATGCGCTATTGAGGCGGTTGGGACGTGCAGCGGAGAAATCTACGTAAAGGGTCTCTCTCACTCTCACTCTCTCTCTCACTCTCTCTCTCTCTCTCTCTCTCACTCTCTCTCTCTCTCTCTCTCTCTCTCTCTCTCTCTCTCTCTCTCTCTCTCTCTCTCTCTCTCTCTCTCCATCTGTGTGTGTATAAGTGTGAGAGAGATAATGAAACAGAGGGAGAGAATTCGGTCGGGAGAACGAATTAAAACAAAACGATCCGAGCAACGGTACAACCGGTGAACGACAAACGATGAGCTGCTGCTATGATAGGTAGCGCGAGTAGAAGGAAGGTACAGCGGGGTAGGTAAGGTAAGATAGAATGAATCGGTAGCGGGAGGGAGGGAAGATGAATGAATGGATGAGATGGCAGCAAACGGGATGCTTCGGGGGAGGTCGCAGGTTGTAAGCACGAGTGCGAGAGCGAGTAGCATACTTTGCTTGCATTCTAATTTCTTTAGTACTGCAACTACACTCTGTATAATCCTTGACTGAGCGCGGTTAAGGTTATATGAAACACCTATATGGAAATTCTTCGTATTTTTTTGAAAAAAAAAAAAATATATATATTAATTGCATTAAAATAGTTTACAATAAATAATGAGATCGATTTATCTAACACAATATATTTAAAAAAATTTCAGATACTTCTATTCTACATAAAGAGTCCTATATTTTATCTAAACTAAAAAGGACGATTTACTGGCTGAAAAATTAGATTAATGCTTTTTTTTAATTATAGAAATATGTAGCGATTACAATCGAAATCACAGCACTCAAAATCACGCACGCATTATCATTATTTTTTATCGAACGTTATGAAATCACACGTAGCAACGATCCCATCTGTTCTTGTTATTGATTGATTAGAGCTACGCGAATGACTTATGACCTTACTGCATATCAATTAACCGAATAACTTTGCTTCAAAAGCGGTAAAAAATTACAGATCAAAATGTCGCATCGATTTGTTAGGCTCATATGATACGGCAAAAACACGAAATTAATAAAATGAAACCTTTGAATTTTTTGAATTCGACATTAACTTTCGGTACGAGATAAGATTTGCCGTCAACAGTAGTTCTGTATTTTAAGGGGAAAACCCCTTTTTTCTATAACCGCTCAAACTAAAACTGACGAAGCGATCGATGAAAAAACAAGGGCGATTAGAATTTTCGGTCACATTTACATAGTTTCGACTTTGTCTTCTTTTCGCAAAAGGCTTTCGTAATTTTGTTCTATTATCGCCTTTCTTCCGTTAATTTATTCAGGTTTATACCCTTCTTTTTCTTTTTCTCTGGAAACTTAGAATCTCCAATCACTTTTCTAAATTTATCCTAAGAAATGTTTAATGTTTTTAGATCTGTTTCCATTTATTTAAATCTGTCGGTGTTGATGGCTCTGTTTATGTAGAAATTAAATATTTGTTTTGTCAATCTTTCGTTGTTCGTTCTGAATCTTACCGAGACCGTAAAAATGTAACCTTCTTTTCCGGATTAAGTCTCTTATTTTTTCAGTATGTTGATAGATTTCTGTTCACTTTTCATCTTGTAAATTCATCATCATATAATGGTCCATAAATTTTTCTTGCTATCCTTTTTGTTATTTCTCGTTTTGAAAAAACTGCAGAAATTCTGCCTCATACAGTGCTTCTGGTAAGACTGCAGTTTTGTAGCGCCTCAATTTGGAATTATATGACAGGGATTTTCTACTGTAATTATTATTCGTGAGATAATACGTGTTTTCTATTTTTTGTACTCAACTGTTGATCCCGTTTTTTTTTCTCAGTTATATACGATTTTATGATTTCTCCCAAATATTTAAATTTTTGAACTCTACTTATTTGTTTGTCGTCAAAAATGTGACGGGTTCCAGTTTTGTTCTCTTCGTCATCGGAAGACCGAGTTTTTTCATAAGAAATTTGAAGATCAATTTTGCTTGCGCATTCGCTTAGTTTTTGAATTTTGATTTTAGCCTCGTCTATATCTCTTGCGAAAATTGCAATATCGTCTGCGAAGGCCAGAATGTTTGTATTTATGAATTCAGTTTTATCGCCCGCTTTTATGTTTTCGTGCACGTTTAACTTCTTAAGTTCTTCCTCACTCTCTTACAACCTTTTCAAGGGTACAATTAAATAGGATCGGAAACAGTTCATCGTCATACCTTACTCCAGTTTTAATTTCGAACGGTTCTGTTAGTTCTACGAATTTCACTTTTAATTTTATATTTGGTAATGTTTCTTGAATTATGTTGTCTTGGGATCTATTTTAAATTCTGCGGATGAAGTCATAGGCTTTCTTAAAATCCATACAAATTGTAACTAAGTTTGAGTTTTTAATTTTCTAGTACAGCATATTTATTATACTAACTCGATATCGCCGATATCAACAATATCAAGTTATAGATTTCTGAATGTTTAACGCGATATACTTTATAAACAAATTATAAAATAATTAATTAATAGGTCGGTAATATTTCATTAAATATTACATCTATTTCAAAACGGTCGCAAACATCTTACGAACATGACGTTACGGTCTTATTGACGTAAAATTTTATTTTATTCTTGACGACCGACTATTATGAACGTAACAATTTTAATTTAAATACAATATACATTTGAATTTGAATTAACATCTTTTGAGAAATCCCTGATGATGGAGTAACGGCTCCAAAAGTACTCGGATATATACTTTTAAAATTGTTGGCGAGTGGAACTTTAAACTTTAATTTATACAATTAAAGCATATTTGTTTTAAATTAAAGATCTGTTCTGCACAACTTCTTCCAGGTCTAAGTCCAACTTGATATTCTCGGATTTTTTTTTCTATTATCGGTTGTATTTTACTTGACTATATTACGGGCAAAACTTTGTATAGGACTGACAACAGTGAAATTCCTCTATAGTTGTTGATGTTTGTTTAATTTCCTTTTTTGTGGAGGGGATGTATTAAAACGTTTCTGGAAAAAATATATTAAATCTTCTGGAATTCTTTCTGTTTCCCAGATCTCTTTAAAGGTTCTTTCCGATTTTTCGGTCGGTTCATCGCCGGGATATTTCGGCGTTCCTGCAACTATACTGTCTTCTGCATCTATATTGTCTTATTATTTTTAAGTGATTTTATTATTTCTTTTATTTCCTCTGCGTTTGGTGGCTGTGAAATTTGGGAGTTTCGATTATTTTTCTGGATGTTAAAGGTTTCGTTAAAATCCGGGTAATTAAGCAGGCTTTCAAAATTGTATCAGAATATTTTGACTGTTCATTATTAGGTCCCCTTTTTACGTGCTTTTCTTTAACTCGCCTTAGTTCTACGGTTCACGCTTCCACGGTTTCGATATGTTTCGGTATATTTTAGATATTAACTTTTTTTTTACATTATACAACAGTATATTCAATATAAATAGATTCTATAACAATCATACTAAAAACATTGTATTATATAATATGTAACATTTAAATATAATTAATTAATTAAATAAACTTTTAAAAACCAAACACCAGAGACAATCGCAATTTTACGCCACCATAATGTATTTATGTTTATACAATTTATACATTATACCTCGTATACATTTTACATTTATACATTCAGAAGACCAGGGTCAATTTTAGAGTGCAGTTTTTAGTGCAATGCGATATGAATTAAAATTAAGCTACTCAAATGTGATTTTAATTACCTGATATTTAAGTATATAAATGAAATTTACTGCGACAAAAAAAAAAATTAATTTTTTTTTTTAAACATGCTTTTCTGTATTGCTAAAATATAATATTTTGAAAAGTAAATGGCTACTGAAAAATTAAGTTTAACATACGAAATAGTTCAATTCAATTCGAGGAAAAAATTATCCAAACAACGGATAACCCGGTAAACATAAATAGAAGATAATTTTGATTTCAACAAAATACTTAAATTCTTTAAATACGACAAAGGTTTTGATATAAACTAATATAATTTCGTAACTGACATACGACAAATTTTGCTCGTTCGGTCGGCAGACTGGTGAAGCCAGTCGACCAGGCGATCGAGTACGAAACCCGGCCAGACCGAGTTGCTTTATTCCACTTTAAATATTATTAATTTAATTAATTCTACCGCTCACCTGTGACGTCAAAACACAGCAGAAGACTACAATAGCATTTTTTGGGGGTGGAGGTACGATTTTTTAAAAATCTTTTTTTGTAAATATCGTTACTTTTAAGTGTTAATATCCGGTGAAAACCGCAACCGCCCAAATTGGACCGATTACAATACTTTCCCTTGTAGAGATATAGCCTTACTGTGGCGCTATTTAAACGGAAAAGTAAAAACAGGAACCGAATGAAAGATCCTTTAGCTCTACCCGTCGAATAAGCGACGATCTACCATTAAAAGCTTAAAAAATTAGTAACCAATTTTGAGAAAAATGTCACCGGTAACAAAGAAACTGCTCCAGTGGCGTTCTGTTAAGAAAAACATGCAAAATTATAATCTAAACCACATCTACGTGCAATATATTATTAAAATTTTGACCGCTTCTTAATAAAAGATAATCATTTGACAATCGACTGATTTTTTTTTGTCTTTGACTTTAAAGATTGGATTGCAAAATACAGATTACGATATATTTAACCGATTTATTCCTTATACTATTTTAGTGAAGATGATTACGACGCCGTTGAGCAGGAGGTAGGGTGAGTAGGAACGGGTGAAGACTTGTAAAACCGTTAAGTTAAAATACTTCAGTTAAAAACTAAGCTGTTCTAAATAAATTATTCTGGCGGTTAATAAATAAATAATTTTACTAAAATATTCAATATTACATAAAATATTATTAACGAGAATAAATAACGATTTAAACAACAAAACGGTGCTACGTCGATATAATTTAATATACGGCGACGAATACACCGTAGCAATTTATAAATTAACGCGCACAAAAACCTTATTTCGGTTATAAATAACAATATGTCGTCGAAGCATTCATCCGTAAACAGGTACATCGTGCTTCATTTAAATTTAATTTTCCGTACTAACACCATCCAAAAGTAATCAGATTAATATAGATAAGCCGATCCGGTAAAAGTTCATTAAAGTTACTAAAAATCGCTACAAAAACGGTATATAATTTGTTAATTATACATTTAATATTTTCAATAATACAGTATTTATTTATTTTTTTTTTGTCTTCAGTCGTTTGACTGGTTTGATGCAGCTCTCCAAGATTCCTTATCTAGTGCTAGTCGTTTCATTTCGGTATACCCGCTACATCCTACATCCCTAACAATTTGTTTTACATATTCCAAACGTGGCCTGCCTACACAATTTTTCCCTTCTACCTGTCCTTCCAACATAAAAGCGACTATTCCAGGATGCCTTAGTATGTGGCCTATAAGTCTGTCTCTTCTTTTAAATATATTTTTCCAAATGCTTCTTTCTTCATCTATTTGCCGCAATACCTCTCTTCATTTGCCACTTTATCCACACATCTGATTTTTAACATTCTCCTATAGCACCACATTTCAAAAGCTTCTAATCTTTTCTTCTCAGATACTCCGATCGTCCAAGTTTCACTTCCATATAAAGCGACACTCCAAACATACACTTTCAATGTATGTATAAATAAATAAATAAATATTTATTTATTGTTAATAAAATACCACTTATCGCCATACAAAGAAATAAACATTAGATCCTCCACAACCATTTGAACACAAAAAAGAGAAAAATATATAAATTTAAAAATTCAACTAATATTATAAATCCGACCGATTGATTATTTCTACAAAAAACATCACTAAAAAAAAAACAAACAAAATTGTACTTCAAGTAGAAGGCATTTAGTATTCTTTTAAAACGTACACTGTTATTACAAATATTCTATTTTAAAATAAGTGGTAGGGGCAGATAAAGCTTAACTCGATGCGCATTTTGATTTTTAAACAGTCATCACCAGTAGACGAAGGAAAAATAGTAAAATACAAAAACAAAATTTGAAATAAATTAAAATTTAAAATTAACTACAATTATTTTTTTCTTTTAAGTACCGGTAATTTTGTACTATTTAATGTAGCCGATCGATTTTTTTTCTGGGCAAAAACGCTTTCGCGTCATCATCGCCCGGACATATATTTCTTGTAATAAAAAAAGGATATATCGCATTATATATCTAAATTAAAAAAATACAATTAGCATCTGTTTTACGGCAAGCGGCAATAACTGAAACACACGCTAAAGAAATTCAAATATTCGAACATAAACCGACGGCCCGAAGAAGTCGTAAAACATAACATAGCAACATTTCATTATACCTGAGAAAAGTTGGCATGTTAGCCCCTAGGCTAAATTTGCGACGCGACGCCGCATAACAGATATAAACCACAAGGATGTGGTTAGTCGGCAGTCGCAGCGAGCACAAACCGGTGCATCTGTTTGAGTCATCAGATATCCGCGAGTGATCTTAGCGTGCCCTAACGGCAAATAATAACCTCCTCTCGACGGTTATTTCTGCACGAGGAGCTCCACGGTAATACAGTGTTCTCGACTGGATGAAGTTTATCGTTCACGGTAGCATTCCATTCGCTTTGCCGCTCATCATGAACTGTCCCTCTTCAGGAAACAGACAAGATCGTTTGAAGCTATGCGATTGGTGAAATAGTAATATACGGCAAAGGAGGCTCGTTCCGAGCCTCCTTTGCCGTACTATCAGCGCGCTTATTGGCTGAAATCCCAGTAAAGCTGGGGATCCAGGAGAGGCTTACTGTCGCATTACGGTGGTTGATTGACGAAATAAAACGTTGAATCTCACAGACGACAGGGTGTCTAATATTATATTTATATATTATATATAAGGCCTTATTAATAACAAAGAGCTCGGCGATGATAATGCTGACGATGCTGGGGAGACCAAACATTGGTGTTCTGTTGCCGACCACAAAAGTACAACCTACAGAATTAACGTTTTTAGAGTCGTCCTTATAAACTGTAGCATCAGGATTCACTATTTATAATATTATAAAATTTGTTTCGCAATATACTCGGAATTGTGTTCGGTTTACTGACCAAGATCAAAGCATCAATTAACGAGAGAAGGCCGCCAAGGGGGTAGGGCACATGCAGCAACACTAAGGACTGCAGGTAGTTGTAAAACAGCTGAGAAAAGGCGGTGAGCTCTGAGGCCTAGCGAAGCAACAGATCTCGGCTGTTCTTGTTATCGAATCAGATATCGGTTAGAGAACACCGCATCAAAGGTCGGATTATTTCGTTGTGCTTTAATACGAGCTACGCAAGTGCAGTTCATTTGATTCAGTCTACTTGAAAGTGATGGCTCACCGTTTTCGACCAGTACACTTACCGCAGGGCTTGAACTGAATGCATCTGTAGCAAGAACGATGGACTCCATCTAGCAATCTAAGAGCGGTGGACCGAGCGGAAAAATAAGCCACAGAGCCGTAGTCCAAGCGTTAACGGACTACAGCTCGGTAGAAGCGCAACTTGGATACTCGATCGGCTCCCGATAGAGCATCAGATAAAACTGGCGACATATCCGATATTTTTAAAACGTTTACCTTCAGCTCATTTGAACGTGTTACTCACGTTAGTCGTCGATCAAACCACATTCCTAAAAATCTAACCCGTGTGCATGCTTCAACCGGTTGACCGTGTAAAAACACTTGAGGGTCGATGTCAGTAATCCATTTTTAAAGATAATAACGTCGAGCTAGACGGAAGAGAGATAACATCTCAGCCTTTCGTCTTGAAAGTCCCGGTTTAGAATACCGGTCAGGCATCGCATTTTCCGTACGCTACAAAATTTCCATCCGTTTTTTCACGCATAAGCTTAGACTTTATACGAAGAATTATTCGTTAAAAAATATGTAATCCGGTGGGTACTGATGACGACCGTTTAACGATAAAAATCCGCATTTGATTTTAGATATTTATTTAGTACATTTCGATTGTAAATTGCCGAAGAATTTTCCTTTAAACACAGGCAACAGACCCAACTTTACCGCATAAGTTAATGATTTAAACGAAGGGGTTATAATTTTTATCGACGGCTCTCGATAAAATTAACATTATATAGCGATTCATGCGACGTAAACCGTTCATGAAGTTCACTGAATGCAGCATTTTCGTAAATGAAAAGACGGCACACGTTATCCTTGAATAACTTATAGGTTACAGGTTAAATATGGGACGTAGAGTTGGTCGCTGTCGTTGTTAATTAAACGGTACGGAGTAACCCGTCCGAAATCATTAAATCGTCCGGTTCTACAGGCCTCAGATTCGATTCGATGTCGACTTATACTGTGCGGTCGATATGCAAACTTATCGCGGAAGAAATTTATATTAGTTTACGCACCGATGACTCTTTTTTAAGATAATTATAATAAAAAAGTTAAATCGAAAAATAATAGGTCACAACGTTAAGTAAAAACCGTTAAAAAATTTAATTAATCGATACCATTAAAGGTTAACAGGAAGGTAAAACGTGATTGCAGGAAGTAAACGCTGTACTGAACGACTAGATGATGAACATCCTGTTTTTAGCGATACGTGACAAACCGATTTAAATTAACAACCGACCACAAAGCTGTTTATGGTAGAACAGATTTAATTAACCGTATAAATAAATAATGTACGACTGAGTCACCAGCAGCTCCGTATGAAATAAACGCGGCATCATTGTTGTCTTCTGATTTATAAGTTATTACTAGTACAATATAAGATATCGATAGTATTATATTAAATTTAACAGATTGAGCGCTAAAATGAATTTGAATAAGGTGAATTTGGTTCTGAAGGCAAATAAATAGGAATGTAGCTAATAAAATTTTAAATGATTGTTATGAGCCGACACTCATCTGATTCTTTAGAAGAATCAGATGCCTGATCGTTACCTTTGATTAGTCAAAAGTAACGAAAACGAGTAACAAGCAAAGATAGTGTTTAAAATTTATGGAAACGAACGGGATTATTTTCCAAATACAGTATATAATATTTTTATCGCTTACATATTCAAAATACGTTCTAACGGAGAAAATAAAGAAAAACTCTCACATAATATAGGTCGGGAAACCTTCTATTAATGAATAATTTCGACCTGATTTACGTTCCTTCCTACAGTAAAATGAGACTACACTGAAATTCTTGGAAAACAAATTACGGAGCAAAATTAGCGATTTTTTTTTATGTTCCTCGGACTGTTTTTTTTTTGTGGGCGCAAAACGAAGTGTCGTCATCAACGTTCGGACACATAATGTATTAATATTATATTAATAAACTACACTCACAATAAAATTACCGTCTGAAATTCGGCAAACGGCATAATCAGCTGAAACATACCGTATTAAAATTCAAATATTTGAACGTAAACAGGTGCCCTAAGAAATCGTAAAACACAAGATAACATCATTTCATTATCCCCAGGCACATTTCGCATGTTAGCCCTTAATTTAAACTTGCAACGGGATGTCACATAAAAGACATGATCTACAAGTTACAGTTATTCGGCAATCTCAGCGAGTACAAACGGGTGCATCTGTTTCAGTCATCGGATATCCACGAACGAGTCTAGTTCCTATTCGCAAACGTCAAATAATACCCTCCTCCCGACGGTTATTCATGGAAGAGAAGATCCACGGTGACACAGTTTTCTTACATGGACGAAGTTTATTGTCGACGGTAGCATTCCATTCGCTTTGCCGCTCATCATAAACCTCCCCTCTTGAGAAAACAGACAAAATCGTTCGTAACAACGCGATTAGCGAAAAAAGGCTGAAAACAAGCCTCTTTTGACGCTCTATCAGCGCGCTCATCGCCTGAAATTGCAATACGGTTGGGGATCCAGCTGAAGCTCACAGTTGTATTACGTCGAGTCATTCAAGAAATAACACTCTAGATCTCACAGACATAGGGTGTCATGGGGTACATGTCACCGATCGCCTGTAAGGCAGTCGTAGAATCTGAACAGACAAGTACGTGTCGAAATGTTGGACTAATAATGTGTTCCTCGGACTGAGAATTATAGCTCCCACGACTGTATCTCAAGTAGTTTCTGAGAAAACAGTTGTAAATCCCCCAAAATTTTTCGTTTTCGTCTTCAGTCTGATTTGTTTTAAATCGATCGAATTCACTTTTCGATTTAATTTTTTTAATTTTTACAACAAGCACACAAAATTACCAATTTTGCCGTGTGTATTGAAAGACTTTTATCATAATATCGGACCGAAATCATAATAAGCCGTAATCGAAAAAAAAACTTTCTCGTTTAAACGACCTTTTTTTTTAAATTTAATCGGTAGAAGTTATCCGAAATTAATCTCCATAACTTCTCGCGCTATCCGAACATCGGTTGAACTAAATAAAAGTCTATCTGATATCCCGATATCCCGTACAATACGGGATCGGCATGAGACAGACTCGAATTACTTCGATAAACCTGACATGTTTATACGTGAAATTTTGATCGGCAAAAAATAATCTTTTGTCGAACAGACTGCCGTTAACCGTTTAATAATAATTTATCGCAAAGGAAAAGTTGAAAATAGTAGTCCGCCGTTATACAAATGGAAGTAACCGATTATACCGAAGATAGATGGGATTTTTCAAATCGGCAAATAAGCGGTAAGACGCTTAATCGCTATTAACCGACACGAAAACGGTTTTGAGATCGATCAAAAATACGTAGGAATCAAATCTAATAATTCCTTAATAGAAATGGATTAAGAAGGCGACCTTTGTGGCAATACGTTCGTTTACGAATACCTTCCGAATATTCGATCAGGAAAACCTCTGCGATGATATTCTCATTTTGGCTGCTCTGCAGACAGCGGTTCGCGGCGAGTCAGAGGTATCTTTATTTCAAAAACACGTTCGAATTACGAATGCGGTATAATTAGCCCTTTTGTTCTATTAACGCACCAAAAATATGTAGCGCTCCGCACCATAACGTCACACATAGCGGCCGACGATCAAATATCGTCTACGAGTTGTCGATTTCTTCAAAGATCTTCACGCCCTCCTAGGGAAACTAAACGCTAAAGAGATATCGCCTAATAATTATTTTAAGTAGAATTTGTTCCGTATTCGGTAAGTTAAGTCTGACAAAAAGTTTAGTTACTTCTTTCTTTCGTTTGTCGGTAATAAAATGTTATATTTATCAGGATCGCCCAAAAAACTTCCTTTACAGTAAAAAGTCGCATTATACATTGTTTTATGTAGATCAGATCTGTATTATTCTAAGTAACTATCCCCATAACAATAGAAAGTCCCAATTTATATCTGTATAATAATACTATTAATAATCTATAAAAATGCAAAATATATTAAACTAAATATACGCGTTTATATTGAAACGGTATCATTATAAAATAATACCTCGGTTATTTTAATAAATTGTACATAAAATATGGAACTGTCACGAAACGCTCTGAAAACCGCTCATATTTAACCGTACAGAATAGTGTTAGCACAAAAACGTACCGACTATCGCTTACAAACATATATTGTAATTGATGCCGACTAAAATATGCATTCTGCCATCGGCACTGACACTTAATCCGTTTAAAACAAGTAAACACATCCAAACGTTATCGTACAAAAAAAGAAGATATATTAACTTGTCTTATTAAAAGTAAAACGATAAAATAAAATAAAATTACTTAACACAAAAAAAAAAGAAATAAGCTATTAAAATAAACGTTTCAGTCTACGCCGTGCTTCGTAAGATACCTTTCTTTTAAACATATATTATTATTTAAACATATAACATTATTTTTTTATTATTAACTGTATTTTATTGTAATCATTTACCGTTTCGTTCAGAAAAATAATCTCTATTTCTCAGGCGGTAAAGGTAACGGCTGAAAAATATGAGGTTTCTGTTTGTAATCCCGATACCGATTCGGTAACTCGTTACACGTACGTTTATTTAACTTACGTTTCATCGATCGACTGAAAGTATTCTTCAATAATTAACGAGACAAATTGATGTAGAGAAAAAATGTTCATTCCATGACAAAGGAACTTTTTGAGGGTCAAGTCGGCAACCTTGGGAACACATTTAATCAGCTGTTCGATCATAATTAATCTAAACATACCCTCTTTCGTTGAATTCAGAATGTCAGCTTCGCTTGAAATATGCTTGCCGGAAGAGCAACGCTCAGCGATAAGATTTTTGCTATCAGAAGGTGTGAAACCGGCAGAAATTTATTCAAGAATGTTGAAACGGTACGGTGAAAAGCGTTTAAACACTAACGTGTATAAGCGGTCGGAACTTTTTAGTTCGGACAGAACAAGTGTGAACGATCTCCACGGTTCTGAAAGACCGGTTGAAGTTTCGACTACCGCGCTGTAAAATCGCATAAATGATCTTATTCGCGAAGACAGGCGAGTCAAAATTTTACAAATCGCGAGTTTATGTACTATTAGCGTTGGAAACGCGCATTCAATCGTTCATGACGTGAATTATCGCAAAAAGTGTTCGAGATGGCTTCCAAGACGGTCGACTCGATCTCATAAAGACCCCCGAATTTGCAATTGTTGTGAGCTCAAAGAACGGTTTGAAGCGGAAGCTAATAACTTTCTAGATCGTAAACCTATGACGAACCGTGGAAACGCCGTTTCGAGCCCGAATCCAAACGGCAAAGTCTGTAATGGAAACATCAGGATTCGCCACCAAAAAAAATTCAAAACTCACGCGTTAGTCGGTAAAGTGATGTTGACGGTCTTCTGGAACTCGCAAGAACCAATTTTTAGCGACTATTTAGAAGAACAACGTACCGTGAACAGCGAGTACTACTCTAACACGCTCCGACAGGAAGTGAAACCCGCGATAAATCGAAAACGTCAGGGCGCTCTTTCAAAAGGTATGATTTTCTTGCTTGACAACGCGCGCGCCCACATCGCTCAGAGAACGGAAGAAATGCTCGAGAAGTCCGGTCGGGAGGTGTTGCCATATCCTCCTTACAGCCCAGACCTCGCTCCGTTTTATTTTAACTTGTTCGGCCCGCTCAAAGACTTTTTACGCGGCAAGAAGTTCGGCGACAATGAAGCGGTAAATGAATGTTTCAAACAGCAAGGTAAAAGACTTCTACGCTGCAATAATCAGATAGCTCACAGAACGTTGGGACAAGTGTGTAAATGTTGCTGCAGACTATGTTAGTTTTTATGTAAGTTTATGTTAGTATTTATGTTGCTATTAGTATGTAGGTTTCATTGTCATTGAATAAATCGTTTTTTCTCTACATCACAAAGGTAGAGATCACACTACAAGATGTTACACTACATGCAGATGTTGCGTAACGCATCGTGTTATACCCAGCGTTCGTATAACACTTCATATAAGCGTTATACAAAATATATAACATATATTTTGTAATAAAGACTTATTACTATTATAAAAATTAGCCCCGTGAAACATTTTGCGTTTGTCGATCGTTTGTAAGCCTAAGAGCTGCAAAATCCTAGCGATAAATCACAAGGTTAAAATTATTCGTCGAACCGACGCCACCAACCCGATTGCGGTGTAAACATTGCACAGCGCTTAAACTGCTCGATGAAGTGCGCGTACTAGACAAACGATCAGTATCGGTGAGATGGCCACGTATTCGTACCGTCAGCAGCGGCTAACGACGAACATTTCTCCTGATAAGATTAACCTCGGTCTTCAGATTACGCTACCTACAAAAAGGTGTATCAGTACCGTTTCCGACTTCACCGGTTACTCGTTATTCGTGAAAAGGATAACAAAGTTATCGCTTTAGCAATTTTGTAGAACATTAAAAATTATCTAGATGGCAGGCGCAATTCAAAATTAGACCGGATTACTCGTCAATTCGTCTAATAGTAAGGAAGCTTACTATTAGACGTTGTAAAATCTTTAAAAAATCGGAAAACTCGTTTCGCTCGGTCGATTACAACAACACTAACTTTAACAAAAGACAATAGAGACAAAACTAATTACAAACAAAGATTTTTATTAAATGAAATTTTTTAAACGGGAAAGTCGTGTACAAAGCGCGATCGTTTTTCATCAGAACAAGTCAAGAATCCCAAAGGGGACTTTTATATTTATAGAGAATATCGAAAGAAAAGAGTAATCTACAATTGCGTGAAAGTAAAAAAAAAGAAAAAAAAACAATAAAAATGACATTTCCCCACACCAGACAAAACAAAGACACACACGCGCGCGCGCAGAAAGACTAGCGATAGAGATGCTATTTGCTACCGAAAATTTATTAGTCACAACAAGTAACGCAACCCTCCCGCTCGCTAAATTACACATGCTGGAAAAAAGCGATCGGACAAGCAGAAGAGAAACCGCAAATACTCCAGGGATTACAAACGATATGTTCTCGGTACTAAAACAGGGCCAGGCTAGTAACGGCTTTTGTTTTACAGGACAAATACTGTTCGCAAGGCGCACAGGAAAACAATAGCTTAGCGCGACATCGAAGCTGTAAATAGTCTAACGTAATGACGTAAAACGATACTTTCTTAAAAGGAATAACAGATAATTATTTGACCGGAAAACAAAGAGTATAAATTTTAAAATAAATCGATGACGATAATAATAGGTTATAACAAGCGATCCGTAAACATCGGTTTATAACCGAAAAAATAAAAACGAACTACGAATTAAAATTAGAGAAAAAATATTAAAGACGTAATAACATCTTACGCGCAGGGAAAAGAACATTCTTTGAAGCAAATAGGACGCCGAACATTAACTAAAACAAGCCGACTACAGAATCCCGCATTACAGAAATCTTTACTTCGTTTAGGTCAACTTATCTGTTGAAGGAAAAAAATAATTATTCAAATAATGAAACAAGAAAATCGTATGACTTCTGACGGTAGAATACACAGAGGTTAGACGCAATGTTTTGATGCACTTTTCAGGAAGATTCATCTTTTTTTTAAATTTAATAATCTCAATATTCAAACCGAATAAACGATTAATTAATTTATAATTAGCGTCACCAGAGAAACATAAGGCTCATGTTGAATATTTAACGATATTTTAAACGACTCAAAAGGAGCCCATTTGTAAAGCCGGTTACCTGCGACCCGGTAAAAGGCAAGTCGGCTCTATATCTGTTAAGCTCCCAAAGCAGACAACAGCGACGGCCGAACGATCGTGGAGCCTGAAAGCCGACGAGGTCGGCTTCAAACTGTTCTTTTCAGAACCGTCTGGTTGGTCGCTTTTCGGCGGCCGACGTCCTGCGGGTCGAGCTTCTTCAAAAATTTCGTCCTTCCACCATGTCGACCGGACCTTTCTGTCGATGACACTACGACGCAGACGTGCGTGAAACGATGAAGATTCTTAATCGGCCGAGTCGAAGAACGATAGTTGACGCGATGCCGCGGCGCGAATCGTCACACACCATCCCAATATATTCCTTTAATTTCTAGCTTTTTCCAGCGCCGTTTTAAAATTATTTATAACTTTATTTTCTAGTAAATGAATTAAAATCTATTACCTGCCCGATGAAAAACGAGCACATTAATAAGTTAAAAGACGGACGATCCGGTAATTCAGTACTTAATCCGGTAAACTATTTTCATTTTCAAACGAATCAAAAAGATACGTCTCGTTAAAACTACTAGGAATATAATATTATTCTATTTGTTATATAAAAAAGCGGAAGAAAAAAGTCATTATTCGTATATCATGAATCGTCGGTTGTTTTTGGTAATCCTCGTCACCGCTACACACCTTTAACAGCACTCACGATGCAATATTACCGGTTAATGGCCGGTTTTAATACCTTTTCCCTAATAGAAGCGTAAATTATTAGCTTACTGTAAAATTAACAATCGGTGGATTAGCCGGAAATAAAATACGCATTACATATATCTGAACTGCGTTGATATACAAGAATTATATCGTGTAAATTGATTACGTTTTTTATGTAGCTTGTATGAAAAATCAATACTGTAATTACTTCTTTTTTTTTTTAAATCTGTGAACGAAAAACTATCTCTCTGTTTCATCTGATTGTAAAAATGTTTTTATTGTAACACATTTGTGAAGAGTTACAACGAATTTATCAAGCGATATCGAATTAATATTTAACAAAAAAGGTTTCCTAAATAAATAAATCGTAATCGAAATAACATTTATTACGCTTTAAAAAGATCAGAGAGGAATTGTGGCACTGAAAAGTACGTTTAAACAAACATAAACTAATATTACGTTTGACATTAACGCTTGAAAAATTGTATAAAATTGTTTCTAAGAATTGGAAGTTTTGTAAAATAACCGAAAATTATTTTTAATAAAAATTAATTAAACGACTTACGAAATCATGAAGTATCACAGAATAACAAAAATATACTTGAACGATATAAGCTAAGCGTCCAAACAAAAAACACGTTAAAAAATTTACGAATTTTTATTACGTATGTAGTAACTCGCCGGTAACGTTATATATAACGAAACGAAAATATTTCATCTCTATCATTTACAACAAACGTGATGTTTATTTCAGTATATTATAGCGGTATGAAGTAGGAGAAAATAGGAAATGTTACTTTTCTTTTCAAAACAAAAACGGCATTCCTTTTCTGAAGGAAAAAAGTCCCTATTAATCAGATTTAACTCGTACCGATCCTCGAGTAAAACGTCAACTCGGTTTTTTCTCTCTCTAAAACACGCGCGTGCTCACGTCAGCATTAAGAAAAGTAGGTCCGCTTGATGTAATAATACATACTTAGCTCGATATGAGTACCGTGTTATAAAAAAAAATCGATATATATGATGAGAAACTTAACCTACGAAAATAATTCCAATTTGCTCTTACCGCGTTTAACGCAGCCTAATATATTTCAATTTTTCATTACAAATAAATCATACTGTGACGTAATAAGCTTAAGTAATGTTAGTTTTTACATATAATGTATTTTTTTATTAATTTAAATAAATAATAAGAACGTAAATTTAATTTCGATTGTATTTTAAAAAGGAAAAATCGATAAAAATTATAAATCGATATGATTAACCTTAGGTCCATTCCAGTTACTTGGAAATAGTGTAATAAACGCTCTCTCGTTGGACCGTTGTGTCTTTGAGCTAACTGAAAAATAATTAAGTATATTATGGATTATGGAGTGAAGAATAAAAAAAAAGTTGCGTTTGTGTTCGTGAATCCTGCAGCGGATTCTCCCTTGCATCGGAGCCGATTCAAAACGCGGCCACATCTATATACAAAACTATAATCATTACTCATCGTATAATTAAATTAATTTGTCATACATATAGTATTCATGTCATCAAATGTTTACGTAATGTTACGTCTTCCAGTACTATTAAAACCTTTGATCTTTTCATACGATCACTTTTTTGCTCTCGTGTTCAAGTTTTGTATTTCTGTTATATATTTACTCTAAAATTATTTACAGGTAATATAATGCAGTTTTTTAAGTTTACTGGAAAGTGAGTGTAGCGTAGTCTGTACAACATGAGTTTTGACACCACGTCTGATACCGATTCATCTGATAATAGTGCACGATTACAGATATCCCCTACGAGAAACTGGCCGCGAAAAAAGTCCGTATGTCGTGCGGAAAAACAGCATCATTTCAAATTCTACCAAAAGCGATCTTTTGGTATCTAACGGCGTTTATTTTGGAAGTCTTTAATAAACCGCTAACGTAAATGGAAGTAGCACTGCTTCAGTGTACAACGTGATTACTAATAGGTGAATATACTAACGAAATACGCTTTCCTAAAAAAAAAAACAAAACCCCGCAGACCAATCGAAGAAAAAGTAGAAAGTTTCGATAAAAACGCGATTCGCAAATAGTACACGAACTTTATTTATTGAGGAACGGTTTAACGATGCGTTACCTCCTCAGGAAAATAATTCGATTATCGTTTTAGACAACGTCCGTTATCGATCGTGTAAAATAGAAAGAATTCCAGCCGCTTCTTGGAAAAAGAATGATATCAAAATGAAGCTTAGTTCAAAAGGAGTGACTTTTAAAGCGGATGAACTTAAGGTTTGATTATTCCAAAGGGTCTTGCGCGTTAAAAGTAATTTTAATGTGCGTAAAATCGACGAGTTAACAAGATCCCGTGGCGAAACCGTGTTTCTATTACCTCCCTATCGTTGGGCACTCGACTCGATCGAGATAATTTGGGAGCAAATCAGAAGTTACGTAGCTTCAGAGAATACCGCTTTTAAAATATCTGATGTTAAAAATTTATGCTTAAAAACCAACGATAAAACATGCCAGCAGGAATGGAAAAACGTATAAAACATGTAATGGATACTGTTAACAAATTATTGGGAATCGGATAATAGAATAAGAAACAAAATTGAGCCTCCCGTTGTATCTCTTAATACCGACAGTAGTACAGATTTCTCGCAATCGCATGACTAAAACCGAATTGAAATTATTTGTTTATTATCGTAGAAATTTAATCTACGATTTAGTGAAATTTTACCGTTTGTGGACAATTGACCGTTTCATAACAAAAAACTGAAATAAAATGTCTTAATTTATTTAAATTTAAAATATATATAATAATTTAAAACATAATAGCCGTGATTACTGAATTATTAACGTCGCGTAGTTTCTTTTATACACATCAGGATTTACAGGAGATGCTTATGAATCGGCCGCCTGAACACAACACTCGTACGCGCGGTTTGTTTACTTGAACTCCAAGCTAACTGAATACAATGTAGTTAAAACTTCGTTATAATTAAACAGTTGTACATTTTCTCTTAACGGTAACGTTTCTTAGCAGATATCAGAGTACTAAACAACTGTCGAGAACAGCACACTAAATAAAATTTCACATATTACACCGCAATATACTACTGTGTATATATATATATATATAAAGAATATATACATTTTTTCTTTCATGAAGTTGCGAATAAAAAAGCTATTTATACTTGACGTTTTATTTATTTTAAACAAGGTTAAGGATTAAATTAAAAATAATCGCAAAAGGAAGAAATTTAAAATACGCTTTACGAATGTCTAGGAGATAATATAAAAAATGTTTGCTCTCCGACTCGGAAAGAAGTAAGAAAGAGAAAATGAATACGGAAAATTGCGAGAAGCAATTGCGAACAAAATTCCTAGAAACCGGTAGATTACACGACTATCAGTCGTGTAAAATTAAAGATTATTTAAATGTCAGTCGATGTTTTCTATGTCAGGGCCTTGTTCATTAAGCCGGGGTTTGCAAGGAGAAGGACCTTTGTTCCTTCTGCGGCAAGGACGGGAATCTGGCGAAGAACTGTCAGGTTAGAAAAAAACGGTAGTCTGGTAGTCTCTCTACTTGCATAAACTGTACTCGAGCCAGGAAGCCGGCGAATCACGATTGCCGTTCCAAACAATGTCCCGCGCACAAAAGTGCGAGGGAACTTTTGAGCGGCAGAATAGATATTTAGGCGGTTAGTAGTAGGGTTAACTGTTTTCCTGGCTTCCGGATGACATATGTAATGTGGCCATAAAGATGACCTCTGGTATAGCTCCTAAGGACTAGGTACAAAGGAGATGACGTCACGGTCGGACCCGTCACATGGTGGGTGTCTTCTCCTCGGAGTCAAGATAATTAACGCTAGCAACCGTCGGCTCGGCGAAGAAGAATAGTCCGATCGCTTCTTAAGCAATCGACGTATAACAAATTAATTTTCGAGCTGTAACGTTGTGTTTATCGAAAGGAATGAGAGTTCTCGCTACCCCAAATCCGACAATTATGACGGTTAACGCGATCACAGACACGAAAGGTAGTTTCGGCAGCGAAGATTACGTTTTATAAAAACGCATTATCTTCGTTCACTTTATCGAGAATGTCCACGGCAAAATTGTGTAGGCGAGGTTTACCGTCATATTCGATCGCACGCACCGACTGAATTCTGTACTTGTGAGGTTTTAGGCGCCCGGGTAAAACCAACACAACCCACCGGGTTGGTCTAGTGGTGAACGCGTCTTCCCAAATCAGCTGATCTGGAAGTCAAGAGTTACAGCGTTCAAGTCCTAGTAAAGCCAGTTATTTTTACATTGATTTGAATACTAGATCGTGGATACCGGTGTTCTTTGGTGGTTGGGTTTCAATTAATCACACATCTCAGGTATGGTCAAACTGAGAATGTACAAGATTACACTTCATTCACAACATCCTCATTCATCCTCTGAAGTATTAACTAAACGGTAGTTACCGGAGGCTAAACAGGAAAAAGAAAAGGGTAAAAACTTCACAATCGTCGATCGCGGTATTCCCGATTCTAAACTCGCATGACGAATCTATTTACCCGGGTACCTACACTGATGTTTGAAAATAATGAACGAGTGATGTAACACTTTCTTTATTTTTTATTAATCCCTAAAATGGGCTAAATAATTTACGTTCACCTCTATTATTATTATTTACGATCAGCGGAAAGGCCTGTCGTTAGAAACTATTTTTTAATTTATAATTTACATAACTTTTGACAACATTTAATAAGGGATCAAAAATACTGACAATAAGAAAAATAAATTGATATTTTAAGACAATATATATATATGGCTTAGATTAGATCTTTCAAGTAAACGGAGAAAAATCTGTAACTAAGTATAACAATTTGCTAATTTGAAAGCCGTTATAACAAAACACCAAAACTCAGCGCAAACAAGCGGTAATAAATAAAGTCATTACACTTAGTAATTTTTCTTTTTACACAACTTAACTCCCAAAGATTTTTCAATTTAAAAAGGAAAATAATGTATAGGATAAATAAAAGGAGGGTGGTTTGCAATTAGTGTTAAGTAATAGCTTTTACTTTTAAATAATTGTTGCTTTGTTTTTTATCCCTTTGAAGGTTTTATCCGCCTTTTAATTCTATTAGTAATATATAGATACATTACAGAATACCGACCGAAAAAGATTCTTTTTTAATGCGTGTAGATACTTTTTTCGACCCAGATGGACAAAATAAAAGGACAAAGGCAGTGTACATTTAAAAAAGGAGAAAAAAGAATATTAGGGCGTTGTTATTCAAACGTAGCCGGGCAGCCGGTAGTGTACTCTTTTCGGTCGGTCCGTACGCTTAAACCGGGTTCATTAAGTAGGTTGAAAACATACTCCCACATTCTATTACCTTTATTTTCTCTTCTTTCTCCGGTACGTTTTATCGCCTTTTTACTTTAATTTACCTTGAGCCGTATACATACAGATAACAACTGTTCGCTAATGGAGGCCGAATTCTTATTTTAAATAATCCTTTGATAAACGGTCGTACATTAATCAAATGTAACGACTCAGATTTACTTTATGCAGTACAAAATGCATTAATGTAAACTAAGATTCTGACAATTTTTTCTAAAAATAGACATGTACTTTAAAAATTACCGTTTCTTAAAACTGAGAAATTAAAAAATAAAATATGTAACGGTACCGAGATAAAAATATAATAAAAAATACAATATAAATAACGATACAAATATATAAAGTTTAGTAAATCTCAAACCGAGAAAATTTTTAACCGATTAAAAAGATAATTTCTCAAAAATTACTGATGAAAAAAGCTTATAACTACGTTGTTTCTGAGGCACAGCTCACACAATCAACTTAATTTAAAAATATTTTATCGTTTATTTAAATCAATGATTCTAAATAAAGCGCGCGTACATTACCGTATTTAATTCGCGCGGATGTGGCGATACTTACGGCGACGGTCAGCACTAACTAAAATAATGTAATTTCACAACTTACATACAACCCATTTCGCTCGTAAGGTCGGAAAACTGGTGTAACCGCGAAAATTTAATGGCATCAATGCCCCAAAATATATAGAATATAACCAAGTTTGGTCAAACTCGGTCCGGTAGTTCTAGAGATATAAGGTGATTTAAAGGCCGAACCCGAACACACACACACACACACACACACACACACACACACACGTCAATACGAACATTAACATCCGGAAAATTTCAATCCGCTTTTTTGGGTTCCTTAGGTGTCAAAACGTCAACATCAGGTGAAAACCGTATACGCCGAAACTTTACCGATTACAATCCTTTCCCTTCTAGAGTATAGCGCTAACGAGACGGGAAAGTAAAAAGCTGTTAATACTAACTAATCTTAAAAAAACATTTTTCATTATTACTAATAATACAATTTTCATTAATTGATACAATTTACAGGTAAGCGGTATTACAACAAAACACAGGATAAACATTTATAATATTTACCGGTATACACCTGTACCGATAAAAACACGCAGGTATAACACGCTGGAATTTGTGAATACCTCGCGTAGCGTACTCCTCCGGAATCGATTCGTTAAAGTAATATTTACGCCATCATTCCACCCTCAGTAATTTGAAAGCGGGTAGCAACCGTATACAAATACAGAACCGAGAAATTTATTTCAACGACACTTATACAAAAAATAAAATAATCAGGATTAAAACCGTTACGTATATATTTTTTGAATCGCTGAATTAACTAAAATCATGCTTAGAATAAACTATTCTATATGATGTACTGAATTCACTATAATCTGTTAACACTTACTAATTTATACATCGCGTATCAGTCAAGATAAAAGAAATAGTCTTTTTTCCTTTCAATCATTCGGTGCGGTAAAAATAAATTACTTGATCGTTACTCTAATCGCGGCAAGAACTTTATTTAGAAATCAAAAGATATCGTATTTAAATTGTACAGTTGTTTCTGATAGGACTGTTATTAATGGCACCCGCATTTAAGAAGTTAAAAAACTATCGACTTCAGTATGCGGTCGAATTAAGTACATCTGGTCTATATAATGTTCATTAAATGTCTGTTGTTTTGTCAAATTCAGTGAGTTCGTAAAATTCTCTTAAATAAAATTGGCTTTCATCGGATAATTGTAAAATTTGCGCGTATAGAGATAAATATCTACTACGCGTCATGTTTATTTGTCATCCTTTATTGCGATTATATTTCTTCTTTTTAACGGTGAATGAATGCGGATTCGGGTAAACCGCTAGAGCATTTAATGTTATCACAGCAGTATTCCTGGATATGTATTCCAGAATAGTAGTGTTTGTAAATGTAGATTTTGTTAATCGGAAGTACGGTTTTTGTTAATGATTTTTTAAAACGGAAGGTAATGTTGTTTCCTGTCGGTTGAAACGCGTAACCTTTGTATATGTTTATGAGCATTTCTGAGATTTTGTTCTATTTTTAATGTAAAACGCATTTTATAAGCGCGGTTAGGGATAGACCTCAACACTTAATTACGAGGAGTTTTGCAAGAGTTATTAAACGAAAATAATATACAAACAAATGGAGAAATATATCCGTTAAAAAGAAAAAGAAATTCTAAAGGTTAAATTTGCTACGTTGAAAAATTCTAATACGATATACTGTAACAGAAAAGCGATAGCAGGAACCTCGAATATAGCCGACCGTGAAAAATGCCGATCGATAAGTCGCCTGGCGGGACGGCAGAGACCAGGCCGATCTATCCTAATAGATCGACTCTGGAAAAAGTAGTTTTATCTGCGAATTCCTAGAGGCGAAAACAACGATAACCGGATCGACGAAAGGATCTTAACCCCGAGCCGATTCTTAAAGAATCTGTATCGATTAGCCATCAAGCGTTTTGGCTCCGAGTCCGCCAGAATGTTGGACCTAGGCCTATAAGCGATAAATTCGCGTTCTTGTGCGTCGAACGCCTTCTACATTTTCTTCTTCTTCCCGTGAAGTCATCGGAAATCTGCGACTTTGGCGGAGAATTCCAAAGGCGGAACGCTTTGGCATTCAAGTACTGCTCATTATATTTACCATAATGTACCGATTAACAAGGCCGAGTGGACGTACGGTTCAGACTACCGTGCCCCGCTTACGTTCATTCTGATCGGTTGCCGTGGCTCGATTCAAAACAGACATCGATCGAAGTAATGAATATTCCGACTGATTGCTACGTACCGGCGGGTAGCGCAAAAATTTAACGATATCGAAGCCTTCATAATGTTCTTAAGGAACTACGAAAAACCCGCCTTAATCTTTTGCCGCGCGAATTATACCCGTTCTAATAATAAATTTGCACATTTTAATTTTTTCAGCAAATATTTTGGTTGTTCCTCAAATTCCAAATCGATTCTCCTCAAATTTATTCTCGCCCTTTTTACCATGTTTAAATCTGGTTCGGTATTATCCAAACAGCCCGACTGACTCCTAATGTATACTATTACTGGTGGTACGACGGTTAAAAAAGAAATATAGTTCTTTTTTTTTTACGTCAACACCGAACTCAATTTTTTAAAGATATATTCGTAAATAGATTTTCACCTAATAAACAAAAATAAATATAATAATAATAATAGGTGCACGACGTCTTTAGAGCTACAGGCCGTTAAAAACTCCTCTAATTCAAATTCTCCATCTGAGTCTAAAGGGGAAAATAATTTCCTATACTGAAAACGTAAACCCGCCACTCGAACTCTTTTTATAAATTTAAAAAAAAATAATTTTTATTACTTATATTTATTGTTTTGGTTCCTATTATTTACATTTATACCGACAATAGAAGAAATCGAAAACGATCGACTAAATCTGCGGTGCAATCGGAAATCATATTTGTACCAATAATTACATTACACAGTCGATCGGTCAAGCGACCGCAACATTTGCTTCTCTGCAGTGGTGCAGGCGGAAACAAAGGGACATGTCGCTGAAAATCCGAGTTCGTATTTTCCGAACCCTGATCCTGCCGATTTTATTGTACGAACCAGAAACGTGATCACTACTAAAGACAGACCTCAGCAAACAAGTCTTCCATACGCGATGCCTACCCCGGATCATCGGGTCTCGCTTCGCGATCGCATCCGAAATATGGATATCCGCCACGTTAACTATCCACGTTAGGATATCCGTTACGTAACTCCTCTGGCATGAACGATTCTCCCGTTGGAAAATCCAACGAACAGTTCCAAACAAAACGTGGATCAAGCGGATCGAAGATAACATAAAAAACCGCAGGCAAAACCTTAATGAAGCAAGGATAACGACCACGGATCCACGTGCGTGGAAGCGTCTTGTTAATGAAATCAGATGACCGCTGGCACCCACAGCAGCGTACGGCTTAGGAGCCGATCCAATCCAAACGCCAGCTAGGGATCAAATAATAATTCCGCTACTACAAATTTTCAATACAACCGACAGAATAGAGTGAGGATAATATCATATTATTTTAGAAAAATAAAAAAATTTTTTTCATCATCATTTAACATCTTAAAGAAAGTAATTTCATCCTATTATAAATACTACTTACAACTACATTTAAACGATCAAAACTTAATTATATTAATTTATTATTAAAAAGTGACTCGAGATCTTTCGAATTATTTGAAAACCATCATCAGGAGATAAAATATTATGATTAAGTTAAAGAATTAAAAAATGTCAAAGGTTAAAATACTTTTACAGGCATGATGTTTATCATTCTAAGAGTATACTTCTACTGAGTATTCTCTTAGAAAGCATACAGTCATGACTATATGTATTTTACCCTTTGATATTATTTTAATTTTTTAACTTAATTATAATATTTTATCTCCTGATGACGGATTTCAAATAAACCGAAAGATCTCGGGTCACACTTAATTTGCTGGTAGGGTGGATTTTCATTTTTTACTAATTTATTAAATACATCAGCGGTAATCATGTTTCAGAAATATATTAATTTAATTACACAATTAAAGAGCAATAATAATAATAAGCGAACTAGAAAAATAATCTTTATTTAATGTTTCTGTATTGACTGAAGGCTTCTATTAAACGGCTGCAGTTACTTTATAACTTGATTTACGAACTTTATCACAGAAAGTTTAAATAGCTAGTAGCGGAGCGCTCCTTTTACGCAACTTTTCTGACAATTATACTGCTATGTAACTTAACCTAAGTGCAACAGTACGAGGACTCGCTGTAAGCTACATACGCCGCAGAAGAATACCATTCCCGTCTATTGTACAATTCTATTGGTCGGTGTGGAAAATCTCACTCAGTTTCTAACTTCTCTTGTACAGTTAACTCTTTAAAAGCATTTCTACAAATTTCATCTTCTACGCACACCCGCGCACACACTCACAAAGAGATACGAGAGTTTTTTCTTTTAAATTTTAATTATATCTAACATTTAATTAGCATTTCACCGAGAAGACAAATTATAATTAATAATAATTTCTTTAACTGTTAATTCATTTTAACTGACTAGCTCGTTATACGCGGTTCCCACCGAATTTTAAAATTCGTTTTTCCCGACTTTTACAGATTTTTCCTGACCAGTTTAGTAAAACTTTCCTCACTCTCATAATGTTACGCAACTGCCGTTTACTCTGTAAAATATATACAATTTTATTTTTTTGCAGCCTCTACCATCCCCATAGCAGTCCAACACACGGCTTTTTTAAAATTATTTATTACATTCATTTTAAAGTTTATATTTTAATGATTTTTTTTACTAAATTTAAAATTTGACTATTTTTTTGTGATAAATTGTTTCAATAAATTTACATTGCACGGTATAAAAAAGTAAAATATTTAAAAAGTTTCTTGCGTATAAATTAACATCACGGTAAATAAAGTAACCCAGATAAGAAATAAGAACTAACGAAAGCAATTTTTAAAGATAATTGGCTCGCACCTACGATTGCTTAAAGATTTTTCAAAAAAAGTAGCCTACAATATTTTGCAAAGTAAATAAAAAACTATATTTAATAACTTGGTTTCCATAAAAATGCCAATAAACACAGATTTCGATTTAACAAAGAATATAAGTACGATAATAAATTAAAGTAAACTAAAAACACTGCGATTAAAAGTAATATGAAGATAAGAAAACCGGAACACAACATCGTTTTTTGTACAAAAAAATAAACATTACTAACATTTATTTGAAAAATATTTTGTCATTATTATTCTAAGGTATACCAAAAAAAAAAAATAATAAAAATCCCTTTCGGCACGCCGGAAGGCGGAGGTAGATTACACCAGTGCTAAGTAGTAGATAAAAAATATTTCAATCTTAAAATTAAGAAAACCTTCAAATTTACTCAATACGACAATGGTTGTATGGAAAAATAGTTTCATATGTTTAGCATACGACAATCCCATCTTCATACAATTCCAGAAAACTTTTGGTCATCCCTTGCCGTAAGAGTTGGTCATATCAAAAATTATTTCAGGCAAAGGTTTTAGGCAATGTTTATAGGACTAACGACCACTTTAAACCGATTCGATACTGAGCCTATTAAGGGAGGGGTATGATCGTTTTGTCTTCAAATCCCATTTTTTCCAACCCCTGGGCCAATGGTTGGTGATATCAAAAAGCATTACGTTTATAAATTTTAGGTCCTTATCTAAAGAATAGTAGGAACTTTAAACGAACTCGATATTTTACTTAACAAGAAAGTTATAGCGAAACTTTGTTTTTTCTAAAAACCCCCACGGTCCGATTTTGCCCATTAACGAACTCGCACGAGATTTTGGGTCGATATATTTTATGTATCGATTTGAAAGTGATTGGCGGAAAATTACGGCAGTTATCGTATGTCCACAAGAAAGTAAAATATAAATGTATATATAAACTTTATATAAATTTATATAAATAAATTACTCGAAGAAGAATCATGTGGTACCCATTACAATAGATAGCTTTCTTATGAAATCTACCTAAAACATTAGCTTGCCCAAAAATATAATGAAATAAACTATTTTGCAATTTGGGGGTTTTACCCATTTATAACCCCTTAAAATTTGATAATTCCCTCTGTTTGAAAATAGATTTTTTACATAAAAATAAAAACAATAATTTATTTTTAATTATTAAACATCTTTACTAATTTTGGATAAAAGTCCATTTTCAAGTCATTTAAATAAAAAGTGATGCGTTGATATTAAAGTGTAAGCTGCCCTATCATATTCATATTGTATTATAATATAATATAATATTAAATCTAAACTTGTTTTCATATTATAATTTATTATAAGCATGTATTACACGTATATTATATGTATTTCTTTTATAAATTTTATTTTTATAAGATAGGCATTTTTAATATTAATACGTTCTATTAAATGAAGTGTTTTATCTCTTTAATTTTTAAATAGCAAACATAATAATATTTATTATTACTTTAGACCGGAACACAAGTTTATAATTCTATTTTGTAATATGTCGATAGAATATAAACAACAACAAATATATATATATATATATATATATATATATATATGTGTGTGTGTGTGTGTGTGTGTGTGTAACCGTTTGTTTCAGGGTTATTTTTTTTTCTGTTTAGCCTCCGGAACTACCGTAAGGTATTACATCAAAGGATCAATGAGAATGATATGTATGCATGTAAACGAAGTGTATTCTTGTACACTCTAAGGTCGACAATTCCTGACATGTGCGGTTAATTGAATCCCAACCACCAACGAACACTGGTATACACTATTTAGTATTCAAATCCGTAAAAATGTTATTTTAGTCTTTGCTAGGATCTGAACCTTAGAACTCTCGACTTCGAAATCAGCTGATTTGCGTTGACGACTTAACAACTAGACAAACCCGGTGGGTTTAAAATTAAGTCTGCTAATCTTCAAGATCTTCGAAATCGAATTGTTACAGTAGTGAATTCAATAACCAGGGACCAGGTACCAACCCACCGGCTTGGTCTAGTGGTGAACGCGTCTTCCCAAATCAGCTGATTTGGAAGCCGAGAGTTCCAGCGTTGACGTCCTAGTAAAGCCGGTTATTTTCACACGGATTTGAATACTAGATCGTGGATACCGGTGTTCTTTGGTGATTGGGTTTCAATTAACCGCACATCTCAGGAACGGTCGAACTGAGAATGTACAAGACTACACTTCATTTACACTCATACATATCATCCTCATTCATCCTCTGAAGTATTATCTAAACGGTAGTTACCGGAGGCTAAACAGGAAAAAGAGAGGGACCAGTTACCAATAAAAATAATTTGGGGCCAATTAAAATAATTAATTGTTATCTGTAAATCTTGATTTTTACATCCTTGTACGAAAAGTAAAGGAAATATTGTGATCGCGAGAATTTCGGTTTTCAGATTTCAGCAGAATTTTCCATTTGACCATCCCTGAATCCATTTTGACTATTTTCGGCGTCTGTGTGTACGTATGTATCTCGCATAACTCAAAACCAATTAGGCGCAGAATGTTGAAATTTTGGATTTACAACTGGTGTAACATCTAATTGAGCACTTCCCGTTTTGATTGCAATCGACTCGACCAAAATGTCCAAAAATCCCCAAAATCCAAAACATTTGGATTTTGGAGTTTTTCTTAACTGCAGTAATAAGCCCGCACTGAGAGCTTTTAAACGATATATCATAAAGTGGTACTTATTTTTACTGGTTCCAGATTTAGAGCCAAAGAAAATTTTAATTAATAAAATAACTGGCTCTTACAAGAGGAAGGTACATCGGTTTGAGTCCGACTTCATTTCCATTTTTTTTTTTTTAAATGAAAAACAAAATTTTATTTCACTAATAACTTCTGATTTTTTCCATGCTTTTATTTATTGTAGTATTGTAGAGACCACAGCAAACAAGCCCTGTCATCTGGTCCCCGGAGACCGATCCAACGGTCAGGGAGAATTTCATTCAACCTATCGCGTACGGCGTTGCCAAGTAAAGTCCTGTGGTTCGTATTGCAGTCGAGAAAAGAGCCGCAGTTGTAACATACGAAGATAGTTCATTCCAGACACAAAATGAACGACCCGTAAACTTGCCGTCGGGATACGACACAAGAAATATTCTGTTCTGTGGAGTCTCGTTCAGACTGCAATATTTCGAGAGGATTTTGTGATCCTCAGATACGCACATTTACTTTTGATTACTTAAGTGATATTTCTTTCCATTAACGAAATGAGTTTACTTTTCCATTAACACGAAATGTTGATTCGACACGATAAGGAAAGTCTTCATCGTCACGGTGCATCATTTCGTTTTCGAAGCTAGCACGCAAACCATAATGTGCAGGCTTTAGAGCTTATGCACAGTTAAAACTGTTGCTAAAACCATTTTTTTTTTGGGGGGGCGAAAAACATTTTTACGTTATCATCGCCAGAAAAACAAAAACATTAATATAGAAACAAAATTAAAAAAATACACTAGAAATTTAAAAACAAAATTAAAACTTAAATCAAAATACAAAGACAAAATAAAAAACTTAAAACTAAAACAAAACAGGAATAACAAAAAAAAATGTAAAATGAAATTCATAACGGTATAAAAATAAAATATAAAAATAAAGCCCCACTACTAAACAGTATCTAAAATACAAACACTTCAAAGAAATAAAAACAACCGGCCCAAAAAGTCTTTGTCATTGTCCAAGATTCGACGAATGTTCCTGGGCAATTTAAATTTGCGACGTAAGGCCGCATAACGCACGCAATCCACAAAGATGTGGCGCACAGTCAAGCGGCAGTCGCATCGTATGCATACTGGTACGTTTACTGCTAACATCAGATACCCGTGAGTAGCTCTCGTATGACCTATCCGGAATCGGCAGAGGACGACTTCCTCGCGACAAATTTCGTGTATGAAGAATCCCATGGCAACACAGAACCTTCAATGTGCCGGAGTTTGGTATCTACTGCAGCCGTCCAGTCATCCCGCCACTTGGCGCGAAGACGAGTTTCACATAGCCAATAAAGTCGGATGCAGTAACACGAATAGTGAAGGGCGGTTGACTACTTGCGTCTTTAGCAGACGGTAGGATGTCTGGAAAAATTTTTTAAGGCTTGGAGAATACTATAAGAGTCGCTACAAATAAGAATACGACGGTACTGATATTGAAAGCCTTATTTATAGCGTATACTTCAGCAGTAAAAACACTGGTAACACCAGGTAGACCAAACATATAGATTCAAATCAGTTGCTAAAACTGATTTGCTCTTTCATTTCGTGTATAATTAATCAATGTAAGTGAAACTTGAGAAATATTACATAACTTTAAAACCCCGATATTCATTTTGAAACGCACGGTGTAATAAATTTCAATCGTATTAGGGCTTTTTAGGTTTTTATGATTTTGCAGTCGGATTCCAATCGTTCGGGGGAAGGGCCAAATCTAAAAGTATATACTCTAAAATAGAGTTTCCCTTGCGGTCGGATATAAATTTTAAAACGAGTGAAAAATTTTGGTTTCTTACTTTGTGTTAATCGGCACAGTAACTGTTAAAGCCGAGTGGCAGAGCCGCTGTCGGCGTGGAAGTGACCGCTACCGAAGACATGGTAGTCCATGCAACCGTGAGGTGTGGCACTGTCTTGTCGAGAGCGGTCTTCGCGTGTAACAAAGTAAATGTCACGCGGGATTCTGAGATGGAGATGGGTAGGAGTAAGAGGTCTGTCCTCTACACCCTTGTGGAACAGATTGGAGTCCATTTTTCTTAAATCGGTTAATTGGCGGATTTTGTACAGGGTGATGGAATGTAGGTCTGAATTTCGTCGTTACGTATAACAACATTTTGAACGGTGCGAGTTTGGCATTGCATTTGATTCGTTACTTAGTCGATATTTGAGGCAATAACGGTTACAAGCGTTTATAATGTAATCGGGCTAGGCGCGGGGTTCGTGCTTCCGCGAACTCGGTTAGCTAGCTCAAAGGGTGATGATCTGATTGGAAATACGAAGATATCCGAAAAAAGCCTAAAGGGAAGGCGTTGGCCGAATTATTTGTTTTTACTGATGTAAATGTCTACCGAGACGTTGGCATCGTGGCATTCCGACTGAGGCCTGGCTGGTGACTGTACGATTTAATCAAGTAGAAAGTCAGAAGACGACCTCCGGTAAAGCCCTTCAGAGATAGGAACGAAGAGGGTGGTGTGGCGAACGGAATCGCCACAAGGTGGGTGTCTTCCCCTACGGGTTGGCATGATATAGTTTTTATTCGATCGTCGTTTCGGTAATTTTTTGTGTATGCATCAAAAATAATGTCGTTCATAGAAAATATAAATGAATTTTGCCAAACGACAGAGAAGAATAATAGGCATACCACTGCAGTCTATGATTTATTCCGCGTGAAATTTTCTATTTTTCCGCTACCCCCCAAATCTGAAAATACTGTAAGCGTTATAGATGTTTCGCAATCGCATAAGCGTTAAACTAGTCGTACTTTAAAAGACGAACCACTTGTTGCGAAGATATCAGTAGAGCACTGAAACGCCGAATAGGCTGAAAATACCCGAAACAAGTTTACAAGAGAAAAAACA